>NW_006408806.1:3321692-3323566 GCF_000296735.1 Chrysochloris asiatica | reverse complement strand
GTCTACCTTTGCATTTCCAACCCTCATAATCCGTCCTGATAAGCATTATTCACTACAGTATCACGAGTTACCCATCTGTATTTCCTTTCATCAGCTCCGCCCAGACAGATTGAATGGTACCCACTGGAGATTCTGCCTTGCTCCATGCTCCAAGACTATTTTCTTTAGTGCACTCTTTGATTTTAAACAAATCACTTCCAAAAAAGTTTCCCGTAAATTGATTTTTTTTTTCCTGTTTCAAAAAAAAAAAAAAGAGCATTCGATGGAAATTGTAGCATGTTTCTTAATGATGATGTGGTCCAAAATAGTTCCATTGTTACTTTTGTGCTTGTTCTGTGATATTCTGTCAGTTTCCAGAAACTATAAAGAATTAACAGCACAAAGAAATAATGGGAACTTCTGTTATTACTGACAAGAAACAAAAGAATTAATGTATGTTAAATCTATCAAATGGTACCAGATGACATAATATTTCTGAAGAAGTCAATTTCAATAAATTCTATTCAGTATCTAACTTGTATCATGAAAAGGTAGTATAATTCATAAATTTGACCAAAAAAACAAAAAAAAAATTAAAATTCCAAATCTCATCTCAAGCATTTGCAACATTACTCCTATGAAAATTTGAATTTATTCCCTTTTTCATGAAAGGAAAGTTAAAGAAGGTCTTGCTACTTTACAGAAACATCATATACAAGGGTACTTTAAAAAGTTCCTGTAAAATGGAATTGAAAGAATGTAATTTTCCAATAAACATTTTGAATTTATCTATGAACATTCAGTACCATACATACTAATTGCTATGTGATTTATAATTAACAAAATTGAATTAGTTGATGGGGTCATAAATGAATTAGTTCATATAACAAATGTATTTCCAGGCACTAATAAATTATCTACATTCACAGATTAGTAATTTTCTGCATCTAAGGTGTTTGTAACTTTTAATATATTTTTACTGAGTTTGAAATTCACTTTTAATGGTAATCGTTGTTCTATATATGTTCATGAATGCTTAATGTTTTATCTAGCTCCAGGTTACTTGCCCAAAAGCTATTTTCTTAATTTTTTGTTTTTAAGTAGAAATTCAATTCTTACATTTTAAGCATAATAGGATATTTTTAAACACCATTTATATAGCATTTTGTATTTTCTAAAGTTCTTTTTTTTTTCAGTTTTAAAACTAATTCATAGTTTGTCAGAAATCTACTTTATTTTGATCATGACTTCATCTTTTTCCTTTTGCATATGTAATTTAATATTAAGCATTATTTCCCAGCAACATTTTAAGCATAATTTTGTTCCTTCCATGTTAC
Source organism: Chrysochloris asiatica (assembly GCF_000296735.1). Classification (NCBI taxonomy): domain Eukaryota; kingdom Metazoa; phylum Chordata; class Mammalia; order Afrosoricida; family Chrysochloridae; genus Chrysochloris; species Chrysochloris asiatica. The sequence goes on along the minus strand of NW_006408806.1, from coordinate 3,322,250 downwards.
TATATTGCTACAATTTCAACCTATTTCTGCTTTCAAGATTAAACTTAGAAAAGGAAATATGAGCAATCAGAGTACACATTCAGTGATGTGTTTAGTTATATAAAATTGAACTAAAATGCAAAATAGCATGTACAGATTTTGCAAACCCTCCCAGAGTTCACAAAAATATTACCCCCCCACACCATTCCATTTTCTGTTAAAGGAGGAAAATACTTAAAGGTACATAAAAATGTCAAGAAACTCCCATGGAGAATAAATTACAAATAATTAGAAACCAATTACTAGAAATATACATTTTGGTCCAATTTGCCATGAGCAATTTGTCATTATAATCAAATTGTTGAATCAGCCCATTTATTTTCAACCAACTCACCTGCAGTTTCATAAAATTGTTCTATATCTACTGGTGTTAGGACTGAAATTTAAAAACTACTAGGAGAAAAAACTGTGTTCAAAGAAAATGTTCATAAACTCTTCGAAGAAATTCCTTTTTTCTCTCATTGTTGGCTCTGTTCATTTCAGGAAATTCAAAGACCACCTATATATTTTATTCAATAA
>NW_006408806.1:3318772-3319849 GCF_000296735.1 Chrysochloris asiatica | reverse complement strand
ACACTGGAGATGGAGGCAGAGACTATGATGTGGAGAGATGGAGTAGCTAGGGACTTTGGATTCAAGGAGGGAGAGGGGCTGTGAGCTGGAGATTGGGGGACAGGCTTTCAGGGTATACCCTTTGGTTGTTTGAATGGTTATATATTCCTGAGTGCTTCCGTGTACATAAAATAAATAAATAAATAAATAAACAAACAAACAGAGGAAATGGAAGCAATACTATTTACAATAGTCAATGAAAGGATGTAATATTTAGGAATAAATGTAACAAGAGAAACAAAGGACCTATACAAAGAAAACAACAAAACACTACTGCAAGAAACCAAAGGAGACTTACAAAAATGGAAGAATATACAATGTTCCTGCACTGGAATACTCAACATTGTGAACATTTCAATACTAACCAAGGCAATCTACACATATAACGCAATACCAATCCAAAGTCCAATGACATTCTTTAGAGAGATGAAAAAAAAAAAAAAAAAGAATTATAACTTCATATGGAAAGGAAAGAGACCTAGAACAAGCAAAGCACTGCTTAAGAAGAACAAAGTTTGGAGGCCTATCACTCCCTGATTTCAAATTTTACTACATGACTACAGTGTTCAAAACAGTCTGCTACTGGTACAATGAAAGATACATAGATCAATGGAACAGAATTGAGAATCCAGAAATTAATCCATGCACATGCAGCCAACTGATCTTTGACAAAGGTCCAAAGTATATTGAATGGGGACAACATAGTCTCTTCAACAGATGGTGCTGGCAGAACCATTTGCATATCGCTGGAAAGTGATATACAAAAACCAACTTCTAAATGTGAATCCCGGAATTATAAGGATCATCAGTGAAAAAATAAGGACAAATTTAAGTGCTCTGAACAGGGCACACTCAGACTACAAAACATTGTGAAAATTACACAAACAAAGACAAAATAGAAGATTGGAACATTCTAAAAATTAGAAACTTATGTGCATCAAAGTGTTTCACCAAAAGAGTAAAAAGGGAGCACACAGAATGGGAAAACAATCGTTTGCAATGACGTATTGGACAAGGGACTACTTAATAAAATCTATA
>NW_006408806.1:3318193-3318672 GCF_000296735.1 Chrysochloris asiatica | reverse complement strand
TGAATAAGCATGGTGAAAGAACACAACCTTGTCACACACCTTTCCCAATTTTAAACCATTCAGCGTTCCCATGCTCTGTTCAAACAACTGCTTCTTGGTCCAGGTACAGATTCCTCAGAAGTATAATTAAGTGTTCCAGAATACTCATAATTGTCAATTTTATCCATAGCTTGTCATGATCTACACACTTGAAAGCCTTTGCATAATCAATAAAGCATAGGTAAACGTCTTTCTGATATTCTCTGCTTTCAGCCAAGATCCACCAGACATCAGCAATGATATATCTCATTCCAGGGTGAGCCTCTGTAATTTCTCTGTCAAAGTATGATTGTAGCCATTTCTGTATTACCTTTAGCAAAACTTTACTTGCTTGAGATATCAAAGAGATTGTCCAAAGATTTCCACATTCAATTGGGTCATCTCTCTTTGGAATGGCACAAATATGGATCTCTTCGAATCAGTCAGCCAGATAGTTGTCT
>NW_006408806.1:3315060-3316235 GCF_000296735.1 Chrysochloris asiatica | reverse complement strand
TCTCCAGGGACTGGTCCCTCCTGATAACGTGTCTGAAGTATAAGAAACAAATTCTCGCCATACTGGCTTCAAAGGAGCATTCTTGCTTCACTTCTTAAAACACAGTTTGGTTTGTTCTTTTGTATAAATCCCTAAGTAGCACAAATGGTTAGGGGCTCAAGTACTAACCAAAAGTTGGCAGTTCAAGCCACTCAAAATCACCTGAGGAAAATAGTCTTGTGATTTTCTAGCTAAAGGCCACAATCTTGATAATACTGTAGAGCATACTCAGTATAGTTTGAGTATGCTCGAACATATATTGGAATCAGTATGAGTTGCCAACTGACTAGCTTTCATTTAGGTATTAGCATCTTAAACAGAAACTCACATTGAAAGTCAGAAGCAAGGATTTAACAAAAATTAACAGGACTATATGTAAAATAACTATAGCATAAATCTCAACAATAGTTGCCTTGCCTCTTCAACTACAGATGCTGCATTTTTAGTACTATTATAAACATCAGTGAATTATCCTTGTTACATAACACATTTTTATACAAAATATATTCTTTCTAAAATTGAGGAGTGCAGTGTTTGCTGAAAAATGGCCATAGTCTTCTACTGACAAACTAAGAATAATCTTCAAACCGTCCTCTCTGGTAAATCACAATAAAAATAAAAAATAATCATCATATAACAACATTGCTCTTGCAATTTTCATTCCCATTGCTTGCAAAAAGACATAACAAAAGTGCTACCTCTGCAAACACTCCTTTGTGGAGCCCATTTGTAACTGAACAGAAATGAATCTACAAAGCATTATATAAATAAGGAATTTTAGAAAAAATGCATACATCCAATATGCATAATTATTTTTTTTTACATTTTATTTCTTTTCAATAGATTGAATGAAGGAAGGGAGAGAGGAAGTAAGAAAGAAAACAGAAAAAAAGGTGTCTATAAGTTATTTTTCTCTATTAGTAAAGGAAATAATTGCATATGTGTTTGTTGAAATGCTTTGTTATCTAAAAGCATATTCTCCTTTAGCCTTATTGAGTAGATAAATATATTGTTATTGTTGTTAACTAACTTTTAGTCCATTCTGACTCATAGCAGCCCTATATATGATTTCCAAAGAGAGGCTCGTGGCTTGAATCACTAACTTCATGGTTAGGAGTCCTGTACTTACCCTACCA
>NW_006408806.1:3310776-3312270 GCF_000296735.1 Chrysochloris asiatica | reverse complement strand
GACTCATAGTGACCTTATGCACAGAAGAACGAAACACTGCCCGATCCTGGGCCAACCCCACTACTGTTGCCAAGCTTGAGTCCATCGATGTTGTATCAGGAGTGTCTTCCAGAAAATCATGTATCATGTTCTTGAGGCAGGGTAGACTACTAAACGAAATCAGGATAATTGGGATTAAAAAACAGTTGGCAAATGAACCAGTGTATAGCTGTATGTACTGACAGGCTAGGATGTAGAACAACCCCAGGTGCAGAAACTTAAGTCTCATCTACACCCTGAGCAACCTCATCCACATCCTGAAATATTATGATTTCCCTCCCTTATTCCCATGTAAATCTTTTTTTTTTTTTAATTCTTTCAGAAGATCATGAGGACAGAACAAGTTTAAATCAGATAGCCAATATGCACAGAACCCTGACCAAGATATTACCTTCCAGCAGAGAATGCTGTCAAATGTGTCCCATAATGAGTGACTATCAGCATCCCAGAAGCCTTTACAACAGAATACATCTTGCAAAAAGGATAAGGACAAATCCTCTTACCATAACCCCTGCCAATTTGTCAAATTCTAGAAAGAATTGCTCAGCTTCTTTGTTCTCTTGTTTCTCTCATCATGAGAGTATAACTGTCCTGTTTAAAATTTGATAAGGCAAGACATGTGCTGCATTGCTCCAAAAATCACTCACATTGCCCTGGTCAAGGTATTTATATTAATACTAATAAACTCCTTGCTTGCATGACAAGTCTATTCTGTTCATTTGGTCTGGAAAAGTGCCCTGTGATATTTGGGGAGTCAACCAGGAGCTTTTTAAACTTGTTGTAGTTCTTGGGAACTCCTGGTAACAATACCTGTATAGCTGGGGTTGGGACTCTGTCTCAGACGGACAAGTAGCTGCTGAGACTGGTTCTCTCATGGCATTCTGAGCAGCAAGAATCTTCCCTGGATAGAGTACCAGGAGCATGCTAACTTTAGTTTCACTTTCCACACTAACAAATATTGCAACCCCTTTTCTCTGTTTTGCTGTGGTTTTTTGTTTTCTTTGTGAGTACAATTTAAATTTAAATTTGTGTCTATTTAGATTTCTATTAGATTTGAAATTTGGGTTTTCAGTGATGACTTGTAGTTCTGGTTACAGACAATTTGGAATATGGTGAAGTGATAAGGACTGGGGGCAAGGGTCCCTGTTTTTTTTATTATTGGCAAGAAAAAGGACTAGGGAAACACTTTTAAGGTTTCTTTCTTCCTTACTCTGGAGGCTCAGACCTGCTGGTGTTCTTCCTTTATACAAGAGATGGTTTGGGAAATTACTTTTCTATTGCAAAGATTTTCTGATTCTTGATCCTTGTCAATGCTTTCCAAACTCTCTAAACTTTCATTTTAAACTCTAGCTGGTATTTGGAGGCCTCCTATTATATTTTGCTTTTATTTTCAGACCAAGACTAGAGTCCATAAATTGGCCAACAAGTTGGTTACCAGAATTTAGCCAGTCTGCA
>NW_006408806.1:3287345-3293401 GCF_000296735.1 Chrysochloris asiatica | reverse complement strand
TATATTGTGCTATTGTTGCATTGAATGCTCTGTACACATCTATGAGGTCAAGTTCATTGATTGTGTTGTTTAGCTCCTCTGTAACTTTGCCGAGTTTCTTTTTGGTTGTTCTGCCCCTTTTTGAAAGTGGCATATTAAAATATCCCGCTATAATTGTAGATTTATCTATTTCTTTCTTCAATTTTAGTATGGTTTGCTTCATATACCTTGGTGCTTTTAAATTGGGAGTGTAGATATTTATTATGGCTATATCGTCTTGCTCAAGTGATCCTTTGATCATGCGATAGTGTCCTTTATCTCTTATGCTGGTTTTTCTCTTAAAGTTTACTTTGTCAGAGATTAGTATTGCTACTCCTGCTTGCTTATTGTTGCAGTTAGCTTGGTATATATATATATATTATTTTTTCCCATCCTTTAGCTTTTAGTTTGTTTTTGTCTGTCTCTGGAAGGTGTGCTTCTTGTAGGCAGCATATTGAAGGGTCTTGTTTTCTTACCCAATCTGCCACTCTCTATCTCTTCACTGGTGCATTCAATCCATTGACGTTTAATGTAATTATCGATAGGTATGAATTAATTGCTGTCATTATGCTTATATTTTGGTAGTGCTGTTTGGCCCTTTGTTCTACATGCCTTCTTGTGCTGAGTTTGTTTTTTTGTGCTATTTTTTGTCAGTTTCTTCTTAGTTTTCATGTTTGCTTGTTCTGATTGGAAGTTCATTTTCATGGTAAGTTGTGAAATATTAACTTTCTTTGGGGTTACCTTAGAGTCTATTAATTTTTCTCTCAACTTAAGACAATCTATTGTATCCTGCAATCTCCTAACCACCTCACCATCTGGGTCTCTGTTCCTACATTTTCCCCTTCTTTGACATTGTTATTATTTTGATCTTCAGTTGACCTCATAGCTCCTTTGAATTCATTGTAATTTTGTTCTGTACTGGACTCTGCTGTCTCAGGTGGTGTTGCTATGCCTGTCAATCTCTGGTTGTTGTCTGTTTTTGTTGGTTTTCAGTCCAAAGAACTCCCTTTAGGATGTTTTGTAGTGCTGGATTTGTTTTGACAAAATCTCTTAGCTTCTGCTTTACCTGGAATGTTTTGATTGCACCATTGTATTTAATTGACAGTTTTGCTGGATAGATGATTCTTGGATGGCAGTTTTTTTCTTGTAGGACTTTGTGTTTGTCTCCCCATTACCTTCTTGTCTGCATGGTTTCTGCTGAATAGTCAGAGCTTAATCTGATTTGTTTGCATTTGTAGGTAACATTTCTCTTTTCCCTGATTTCTTTTCTTGTCTTTGATTTTGGAGGGCTTGATTATCTTGGTGATTTTCTTTTGGGTCTATCCTTTCTGGGATACGTTCAGCTTCTTGAATGTTTATCTACTCATCTTTCAAGATGTTAGGGAAATTTTCTTCCAGAAGCTTTTTGACTATCTCCTCTGTGAACTTCTCTGATTCTTCCTGTTCTGGAATGCTAATAATTCTTAAGTTGTTCCTCTTCATGTTATCCAGCATGAATCTTAGACTCTCTTCAGATTTTTTTTTTTTTTTTTCTGCTTGCTCTTCTGTCTTAGCAGTATTGAGAGATTTGTCTTCCAACTCACTGGTTCTGGCTTCCATTTCTTCAATTCTTCTCCTTTCCCCTTTCATTGTATTGTTCATTTCTGATATTTTATTGTTAATCATCTGGACCTCTTTTTGCAGGTTTTGAATTGTTTTCAATGCTGTATCGATCTTGTTTGATTACTCTTGTAGTACTTTCCTGACTTCTTCCTTATTTTCCTCCACCCCCTTTTCAGAACATTTGAATTTGTTCCATATCATTCTTCTGAATTCATTCTCAGGCAAATACAAAACCTGTTCTTCCTCTTCTAGAAAACCTGTGTCTGTCTCCAGCTCATTTGTTTCATCTACTCTTTTCTATTTTGGGACATGTTTTGATAACTTTTACTGGTTTTTGTTCATCATTTCCAGTAGTTGTGTGGGTTTTTAATGCTTAAGTGGATGTTTTTTGCAGTGTTGTTAAGCTTACTGGGTTTCTCTTGGTGGATATGATCAGGAGATAGGCTTTCCTTTTTGCATATAATGCTTAGAAGCTGTTATTGGCTTTTGTCTCAGTGGTGGAATATTATGGGGTATGCTTGTATCTTGGCTGTATAGCCATGATTGCTGACTCTTCTTGGGTAACGTAGAGAGAAAAAGCTCCCACCTCCAGGAAAAATGTATGATCAAATGTCCCCAAAACAGAAGCAATATAAAAATAGAGGCAAAAACCACCTCTTTGAAACAAAAATAAAACTGGCCAACTGGCCAGTCACCTTGCTACACAGGCAGTGTGTGTGCACTGTAGAAGTCTCCAGTAGTGGGTGCGGTGTCTACTCACTCAGGCCCCTCTTCTAGTCACCACCTTAGAGGTGCAAGATAGATATTGAGAAGTTAATCAGAGAAAGATTGTTTACTATTTTCTTCTCTGAAGGTCAGTTAGGTATCTGCATGTGCACAGCATAATTCTTGAAATAGTTGCATCTTTTTATGTTGCAGTTTTACAAACAGTTCATATGGTTTGTCTATCAGGACAAACCTACTTTTTTTCTTGCTAGATAGGCAGGAGTAAATTGTCCCACACAAGTTAACTTTAAAGCTGGGACCCAAAGGCAGAAGTCTAAAACAGCAATCAAAGAATGTGCCCTTGGACCAATGGGGCTCTTTCTCTCTTTGCTGTGGGAAAGCTGTGGTCTGAATAATGGAATTTTCTTGGGGGTGTACACCCACCCGCCTGAAGGCATCTGAGCTGGGCAAAGAAGTTGTGACAAGGAAGATGAGGAAAATTATGTGTGGAATTCCCCAACACCTCCTTTTGCAAATGTCACAGTGCCAGTTCCCTGTGCAGTCTGACCTCTGCCTGGGCAGGATGGCTGCAGAGGGAGTCCTATGTCTTGACCAATTTCTAAATCACAGTATTTTCCTTTATACCATGATTTTTCCACTGGCGGTTGTGGGAAACTGACGCCCTGATCCTTATGCTAGATCCAGAGCTCTGGTGCTGTTTCGTGAGAGCAGTATCTCTGGGTTTTCAGCCCCTCCTCCATGGAGCCTGCTCTACTTGACTCTATTCTGCTGCCGCCAAACTGGAAGTCCTACAATCTCTTAATAACAACTTTTTTTTCCCATGATTTGAATGAGACATCAGTGGTCTGAAACTGGATCATCATTATTTGGTAATGATCTTATGCTTTTTCAGATGGTATTCAAAGAATGTCTTAACTTTGTCCTAGAAAAATAGCATGGAGTCTTTTCTTTTTAAACTCTTGACAAGGCTGGAATCAATTGAAGTCTTTTATACAGATTTTGTTTCTCTTAACTACCTTCTACATGCCAACTAGGAACTGGTTTTATACCAGGAACAGATTACTCTTCAGTTACCAAATATATATTCAGATTGTAGGAGTTTTTAGTTATTATTTATTTCACTAAATTTGGCATATCAACTTTGAAAACTTTATGTCTTGAGTTATTCATTTTTCTTGTCTATTATTTGGCTGTTTTCACATATTTTTGAAATGATTTGTATGTGTCATTGAGTTTTCCATTGACCATTATATTCAGTATTATAAACTAAAATATTTAAGAACAATCTAGAACTGTGAATTAAAAGAACTTTTGTAGAAAATAACTTATCTTATTACTGCTTAGAAAATTGAGTGTTTTCACTGTTTCATTATATTCAGTAGCTATAAATTTTAAATCTTTTAAAACAGTCTAAAAACGTGGTAGAATTAAAATTTGCTTAGTTAGGTGGGATTATTATACTCAGTATTATAAAGTTTTTATTTTTGCTATTTCTGCTTTTAATTTCTTGGACAAAACACTGAGTTTGAATACTTTGGTTAGTAAGATTCAGATTATGAATTGAAAATACCATTCTAACCCCAGCCAAATTATACTGGGGAGAAAAACTGTTAGCATTTATTGAATTACCGATTTTAAGACTGCTACTGTCTTCTACAAAAGGAGCTCTGGTAGCGTAATGGTTACGAATCGGACTGTGAACTGCAAGGTCAGCAATTTGAAACTACCAGCTGCTCCGCAGGACAAAGATGAGGCTTTCTGCTCCCGTAAAGATTTACAGCCTCGGAAACCCTGTTCAGGGTTGCTATGGGTTGGAACCGACTCGATGGCACTTAACAACAACAACAACTGTCTTCTACAAGGTACTATTTTATAAGTTTGTAGTGTTAAGGATTATAATGATATTAATGTACACTTAAATTGGAATAAATAATAATTTAAAAAGGCATTACAGTCATGGTGCAAATGTCTACATTGTGTGAAAGAGCCTGAATATTCTTGGATTATCATTTATATGAAATAGAAAATTGATTCACATAATTAAGTAGATTATTGCAATAATTTTCTTCAAGCAACTATTTCTACAATAAATATTTAAAAACTGATTACGTGTCTATTTGCAAAGATTCTGGGTCTTTACCTAGAATTATTTCTTCAGTTGTATACTTTAGCATTTTTGCTTTCCCAGAGTCCCTGATGTAAACATTGAATCCTGAACAAGCACAGAAAATGTCTTGAAGCACAGATAAATGAAAAAGGGGCTGAGGGAATTACTGTCTCATGCATTTCCAAGAGTCATGTTCTTAAAATCCCTTAGGTCACAGCAGAAAAGAAAATCTACTAAAACATCCATCTTGCCATATGAGGGAGTGAGCACCTTCTTTTGCTTTCAATAGAGTTTTAGTTATCTCCAATTGAGGACAACAAAATTCTTTCAGATTTATGTGAATATTTTTGGTTGTTTCTGTTTGTTTTAATTGTTGGGAAATGCTCTGTAATCCAGATTCTCAGGCTTTTACAGTTGAAAACAAAATGATTTTAGTACAATAAAATATTTTAAAAACTTATAGCAGACATGTTTTGATATGATACCAAATACATTAATTTCCCAAGGCTGCTGTAAGAAATTACAAAAAAACGTGATGCTATAATAACAGAAATGTATTTTACCACATTCTAGGAGGCTAGTGGAGTCCTGGTGTGGCACTATGGGCTAATGTGTCAGACTGCAAAGCCCTTTGAACTGCAAGGTCGGCATTCAAGTGCACCAGCCGCTCCTCGGAAACCCTATACAGGGTCGCTATGGGTCGGAACCGACTCAACGGCACTTAACAACTGCAAGGAGGCTAGTATTCTAAAATAAAAGCATTGTCCATAGTTTCTCTGAAGGTTCCAAGGGAGATTTTTTTTTCCCTTACCCTTTCTTAACTTCTACTGGTTTCCAGCAATCTTTGGTGCATCTTGGCTTGTACGTGCATTACTCCAATTTCCATTTCTATCATCATATAGTGTTTTCCCTATCTGTCTCTGTATTTTCAAATGGTTATATTCTATCTGGGCATCTATGTGCCCAAATATCCCTCATTTTATAAGGACATCAGTAATTGGATAGGGTCACTATGGGTCTGAATCAACTCAACAGCATTTAACAACAACAACAGCATCTAATCTAAATCTGATTATATATTCAGAGGCTTTGTTGTTAAAAAGGTCACATTCATAGGTACCATGGACTTGGACCTATTTTCAGGAGGTCACAGTTGAACCTACAAATCCTTTCCAAATATCACTGAGTTGATTCTAATTCATAGTGACACTGTATAGAGTTTCTGAGGCTGTAAATCTTTAAGAGGGCAGACAGACTTATCTTTCTCCATTAAGTGACTGGTGGGTTTGAATTGCCAGCATTGTATTAAGTAGTCCAGTGCTTATCTTACCTCATCCCTAAGACTCCTAGAAACACTCTAACTAACAAAAACGTATGTTCTTAACATACATTTTTCAACCTGTATGCTGAGCAAATAATCTGAGATTCTGGGTTCTATGAAGTAAAATGTGTCATCAGGATTAGAGGAAAATTCATTAACAACCTGCAATATGCAGATGATACAACCTTCCTTGCTGAAAGTGAAGAGGACTTAAAACATTTATTAATGAAGATCAAAGAGCACAGCCTTTGATATGGATTCCATTTCAATGTAAAGAAAACA
>NW_006408806.1:3281635-3285195 GCF_000296735.1 Chrysochloris asiatica | reverse complement strand
AAGAAGAATATACATGCTATATCTGTGGGAAGACAGTGGAAAATTCTAAATAATAAGACAAACAAAGCAAGGGGCAACTGGTGTAATAGACCACCAATTGCTCCTATGCAAATTCAAGCTGAAGCTGAAGAATATTAAAACAAGTACACAAGAGCCAAAATATGACTTTGGACATATCCTACTTAAAATTAGGCACCATCCCAAGAACAAATTTGATGAATTAGGCACAAATGGGTGAATATCAGAAGAGTTGTAGGATAACATCAAGAACATCATACAGGAAGAAAGCAAAAGGTAATTAAAAAGACAGAAAGGAAAAAAAAAAAAAAGAAGAAGAAGAATGTCAGAAGCAACTCTGAAACTTTCTCTTGAACATAGAGAAGCTAAAACAATGGAAGACACAAGGAATAAAAAGTGATGAACAGAAAATTTCAAAAGACAGCTTAGAAGACAAAGTATTATAATGAAATGTCTAAGGATCTAGTGTTAGAATAAAAAAAAGACACATAACATGTCTCTCAAGTTGAAATAACTAGAGAAATTTTCAAGCCTTGACTTGCAAAACTGAGTGACTTTATGAACAATATGTTGAATGATGCAGGAAACAACCAAAGTAGATGGAAGGAATACACAGAGACACTGTACCAAAAAGAAGTCTTTGATGTTCAACTATTCCAAGAGGTAGCAAATGAACAAGAACTTTTGGTACTGTAGGAAGAAATCCAAGTTGCACTGAATGCATTGGTGAAAAAACAGGGTTCCAGAATTCACAGAATACAAATTGAAAGTTTTCAATAAAGTTAGTACCAGAAAGCCTTGTTCATCTAGGCCAAGAAATTTGGAAGACAACTAGTTGGCTAACTGATGAATATGTGTGTCCTTTAAAAATTAGAGAGGTGACCTAATGGAATGTGAAAATCATTAAACAATATATTTTATATCACAGGCAAGTAAAATCTTGCTCAAGATAATTCAAGAATAGTACAATTGACAGGAAATTGCCAGATAGTCAAGCCAAATTTATTAAAGGACCTTGAACTAAAGATATCATTGTTACAGAGGGCTCTTGATAACATAAAAAATAGGTGTACTTGTGCTTTATTGAGTCTGTCAAGCAAATATTATGAAGCTACCTGACAATGTTCCCCTGCTAGTCAAAAGGTTTCCAGTGGCTAAACATTCAGAAGTAGTCTGTCTCCTCTTTTTTCCCTAGAACTACGCATATCATAACTGATGTCAGGTGGATCTTAGCTGAAAGCATACAATATCAGAAACATGCACACTAATACTTTATTGATTTTGGAAAAGCCTTCTACTATAAGGACCACAACAAACTGTGAAGAGTATTGTGGGGGATGGGTATTCCTGAAAATTTAATTGTGCTCAAACAGATCAAGGAGATACTGAAAGAAGAATAACATGACATCAGAATTGGAGGGAGGCTCATTGATAACCTGTAATATAATCTTGCTTGCTGAAAGCAAAGAAGATTTAAAATTCTAACTAATAAAGATCAAAGACCACAGCCTTCAGTAAGGGTTACATCTCAATGTAAAGAAAATAAAAATCCATACCACGGGATCCATAAAAGTAATCCTGATAATTAGAGAAAGGATTGAAGATTTTAAAGACTTCATTTTGCTTAGATACACTTTTAAGACTCATGGAAGCAGCAATTAAGAAATCAAACAACATATTGCATGAGGCAAATCTTGTCACAAGATCTCTTACAAATATTCAAGAGCAAAGATATCAGCTTTTGCACTGGATCCAAGCCATGGTATTTTCCATAATCTTTTGTGGTAGGCTGACTCATAGTGACCCTGCATAGGATTTTCTGAGGCTGTAAATATTTACAGGAGCAGAAAGGCTTATCTTTCTCCTTCAGAATGGTTGGTAGTTTCAAACAGCTGACATTAAGGTCAACAGCCCTACCTTACCACTATACTACCAGAGCTCCTTCAATAATCTCATATGCATGTGAAAATTGAAGAACTAATAAGGAAGACCTTAGAAGAATTGATACATTTGAGTTATTATATAGGTAAAGGATAGCAAAAGTACCATGGGCTACCAGAAGAACACACAAATGTGTGTTGGAAGAAATACAGTCAGAATACTTCTTGGAAGCCAGGATGGCATGCTGCTGTGATGCTAGAAGCTATGCCACTGGTATTTTGAATGTCAGCAAGGTCACCCATATGAGACAAGTATCTGTCTGAGCTTCCAGGTTATAACAGACTCAGAAGAAGGTGAGACAGAATACTTCAGATTGTTTAGTCACTGAAACCTTAGAAATAGCAGTGAGACACTGTCAGATAGCACCAGAATATTGAATATTGAAACATGAAACTCTCTGAATATAAAATATTCAAACAAAGAGCACAAGAATATCATGAGATATGGTATCTAAAGATGAACCCCTCAGGATGTAATTCATTCAAAATATGACTGGAGAAGAGCTCCTGCCCCACAGTAGACTTGATCCTAATGACTCAAATGGAGTAAAGTTTCCAGGACCTTCATTTGCTGATGGGGCACATTTCAAAATGAGGAGAAGCAGCAGCAAATATCCAGTAATAGTTGAAATATGGAATGTACAAAGTATGAATCTAGGAAAATTAAAAGTTGGCAAAAATGAAATGGAATACATAAGCATTGATATCCTAGGCATTTGCATGCTTAAATGGACTGGTCTTGGCCAAATTGAAACTGATAATCACATGACTTACTATGCCGAAAAGGACAAATTAAATAGGAATGGTGTAACAGTCATAATAAAAAATAACATTTCAAAATCTATCTTGAAATACAATACTGTCTGTGATAGGATAATATCCATAATAATACAAGGAAGTCCTCTTAATACCACTATCATTCAAATTTATGCACTAACCACTAAACCCAGTGATGGTGAAATAAAAAGTTGTACCAATTTCTTAAATCTGAAATTGATCAAATGTGCTATTAAAATATACTGATAATTATTGTGATTGGGATGCAAGGTTGGAAACAAAGAGGAAGGATCTATAGTTTGAAAATATGGCCTTGGTGATAGAAATGATACTGGATATCAGATGATATCTGTGTTGGAGGAAGCACAGACAGAATGATTCCTTGAAGTCAGGGTGGTGAGATTTTGTGTCTGATATTTCAGGCCGACATACTATCAGGAGGGACCAGTCCCTGGAAAAAGATATCATATTAGGTAAATGGAAAGTCAGTGAAAAAGAGAAAGACTCCAACAAGATAGATTGGCACAGTAACAACAGCAATGGACTCAAGAGTAACAATGATTGTGAAAATGGCTCAGAAATGGACAGTGTTTCATCCCACTATACATAAAGCCTCTATGAGTTGAAATTGACTTGATGGTATTAAACATCAACAAAACATCATCATAAATAAAATGAGATATGGAGAAATGATTGAGGTTGTTAAAGACTTCATTTTGCTTGGTTCTACTATCAACACTCTTGGAAACAACAGTCAAGAAACCAAACTAAGTATTGCATGAGGTAAATCTACTGTAAAAGACTTCTTTAAATGGTTAAAGAGAA
>NW_006408806.1:3274343-3281000 GCF_000296735.1 Chrysochloris asiatica | reverse complement strand
TAGATTTTAAACTGGTTTGCAAATGTTCTTTCTACTTGTACTCAGCTGGGAGTTTCAAAGGGTTTAGTTGATAGAACTATAGTATACTTCAATGGCAAGGATTGAAAGAAAATATCTGAATAATAATATTTTATTAAAAAGATCTATTTTTTCATGAAAAAAAATTAAAGCATGTTGAGAAATGAAACTTCTGTAGAGAACTCTGATTATTTTTTAATCACACTAGCAATCTGGAATTCCTATGTCTAAATGCAGGGAACGCCTTAGGGTTTCCCAGGCAAAGACTATATTGATCTCTGTGTCATGTCCTGAAGAGATGGATGAGGGTCATAGTACATTATGTCAGAAATCAATGCCTTGTGTCTCCATCACTTTCCAGGCAATAAATATGCTATTACAATAAATGTTGTTAATTATTGTGTCTTTTATTTTTAAATTCTAAATACTGCCAACTTAATAAACACTTCATATTCTACTAAAAAAAAAAAAAGCAGAGTCATTGAAAGAGCTAATTTTTAATAAAAGAAGACATGACTTCCTGCACTAATACAGAAATGCAAAAAATGTTTTTATCCCCTTCAGAAGTGTTATCTTTAGATTGCTATAGTAAAAACACATATTAAAATCGCTGCACAATGATATCAGGAAATGACAAAATATAATCTAATTTCCAATTTATCTAGTAGTTGCCTAAAAGCAAATTCCAAGCAGAAACCAAAAATAACCCTACTGTTTTCTCAAGTGGCACCCAATGATCTTCTAAAACCTCAACAACCTCAACAGCTGTACTTAAGTTAATCTTTATTCAGGCATAACTTCTGTCAATGGAAATGAGGGATGATTTACTTATGGTATCTTACCCTATAACACCCACATGAGACTAGTGAAGTTTGTTGTTGTTGTATGGTGCCTTTGAGTTGTATCCAGCTCATAGTGACCCTGTATAGTGTTTCAAAAAACACAGCTGGTGGCCTTGAACTGCCAACCTTGTAGTTCACAGCCCAGTGCTGATCCTACAGCAACACAGTGGTCACTATGAATGTCAGTAAAAGAAAAAAAGAAAAGTTGCCTTTGAGTTCTTTCTGACCCATGGTGAATCTTTTTGTCAGGTTAAGACTATTCTCCACAGAGGTTTCAAAAACTGTAATTTTAAAGAGCAGATTATCAGGTCATTTGTCCACATAATTCCCATGTGGACTTAAATCACCCAACAACTTTTCTGTTAGTAACAAAGCAAAAATATTTGTGCTATCCAGGTATCTTCTACTCTCGTAGGAACTTAAAAACTGCTCCTTTTTCAATAACCGTGTTTTAGACAAGTTTTCTATTGGCAAAGATAACTCTTACAGATTTTCAGGTCTGGGGTAGGTATTTTAATGTTTTTGACACCTTTTTGGAAATAATGAAATTCATGATTAAGACCAATCCATGACTGTTTCTTCTTATTCTCTTTATTTCTTATCTTTCAAGTTGCATCCATTTCATCTTTTTTTTAACATCTACAGAAATCCTAAAAGTGCATCAAATTCTTAAAATAAAACTAGCACAGACAAAAGTATTTTAAAAAAATACACAAGAAATGGGCAAGAAAATTATTTCGAATGTGCATTTTATATATTTTTTTTTATATATCCTTGAATATCTAAAGTTTTTGTGATGGTTTTAAAACAGTTGCAACATTACAAAAAGGGAGAAATGACAGAAATTCAAGTTGGATTCAGAAGAACACACGAAACAAGTAATATCACTGCTGAAGTCAAATGGATCTTGTTTGAAAGCAGAAAATAACACAAAAATGTTTGTCTATGTTTTATTGAAGCTACCAAAAGGCATCTAACTGTGTGTTGATGTTAGGTGATACTGACTTGGGTTTGACTCATAGTGATCTTGTGTAGTGTTCAGTGATTTCCAAGGAGCACTTGTTGTTGTTGTTGTCAGGTGCCATCGAGTCGGAACTGACTCATAGTGACCCCATGTACAGCAGAACGAAACAACGTCTAATCCTGGACCTCACTACCGCTGCCACACTTGAGTCCATCAATGCTGCCATCTGGCACTATTAGGTTTCAACTAATAACCTTGAAGTAAACAGGCAAATGCTTAACCTACAAAGCCACACCAGGATTTTGGCTGTGTGGATCATAAAAATTATGGATAACATTGGAAGAATAGGAATTTGGGAACACTTAACTGTACTCAGATGGAATTTGTATATAGAGGCAGTTGTTTGAACAGAACAAGGTTATAGTGCATGGATTAAAATCAGTAAAAGGTATATGTGAAGATTATACCTTTATCATATTTATTTAACCTGAATAGTTGGAAAACAATACAAATTATAGGACTTCATGAAGAGCTTGGTATCAAGTTTGGAAGAAAAATCAACAGCAACCTGAAATATGCAGAGGACACAACCTTTCATACTGAAACTGAAGAGTACTTCAAAGTCTTCCTGATGAAGACCAAATGTCTATGGGCAAAATATTGAATGATGCAGGAAGAAACAAAAGGAGATGGAAGTAAGACACAGAGTCACTGTATCAAAAAGAAATAGTCATGATGTTCCATGGAATCCCATCGACCAGGAGATGAGCTAGAGAAGAGAAAGGGCTGGTTAGTCTGAAGTATGGTAAGACCTGGCTACTCCTAAACCCAATGACAAGGGCCTAGCCATGGAGGGCTAGAGCTGAGAGTGAATTGTCTAGCTGATATGAAGTAGGGGGTACACAGAATGCACAAACTTGCAGCTAGTACCCATTTGACCTAGCTTTGATGGCTTGAGGATCAAAACTTGAATAGAGGAAGAAAAAGAAATTTGATAAAGTAAACAAGTATAAATTGCTACAATTTTATTATCTTGACCTATACTTATGGATGTAATAGCTCAAACTACCAACTGACAGGGAAGGAGTCTTCACATCAAGGATAAAACCTATTCTCTCCATACACAAGGTTGATACAGACAGGCAACTTATACATTGGCCACCTAAAAAAGGGGGGTGGGGGTGGGAAGGTTAAAAGCATGAAGTGGCTGGTTTACAAGAGAGAATTTAATTTCAGAGCCTTTGGGTGAAGGTAGAATCCCCCCTAAATACTGTTCATCTTGTCTAGATGAGTCTGGTGAAAGGAGACTGGGATAGGACTCTTTTGATTCAGTAGTGAGTAATTGTTATCATGACAAATTGCTATTGTCACAATTGTAAAGGCAGAAGTGTGTAACATAAAGGATGAAATAGTTAATCTTACAGTCCAGGAACAGAGAACCCTAGGACCATCAAGGGCAAAGAGTAAGTGTGGAATGTGGGACCCTATCCAGACAAGCAGTAACACCAGAGATGGAGGCAGAGATGACGGCATGGAGAGATGGAGAATCTGAGGACTGTAGACTCATGGAAAGAGAAAGGTATGTGCTGGCGACCAGGAGGTAGACTTGCAGAATGTGCACTTTGCTTGTTTAAATAACTATATATTCCTTAGTATTTTTGTGTACATCAAAAACAAAACAAAGAAACAGGGAATAGAAGCAAATACTGTTGAATGGTGATGAATGGAAGGGATTGTAATCGTTGCAATGAACCAAAATACAATGTAAAGTATCACTTTATCTCCCATGTAAAGTGTCACTTAATTTACAATAAAAGTTTAAAAATAATAATAAAGAAAATGAAATGGTCGCTGATCAACCCTTTCAAGAGTAGCAGATGTTCACGAGAGTCAATAATCCCGAAGGAAGAAGTCCAAGGTGCATTGAAGGCATTGACAAAGAACAAGGCACTTGGAACTGATGAAATACAAATTTAAATATTTCAACAAACTGATGCAGCACTGGAGGCACTCATTCATCTATGCTATGAAATTTGGAAGACACCTACCTGGCCAAGTGACTGAAGGAGATCCATATCTGTAACCATTCCAAAAAGAGGTGACACAATAGAATGTAGAAATCATCAGACAAAATTACTAATATTTCATGCAAGTAAAATTTTAATAAAGGTAATACCAAAACTACTGCAATCATGCATTGACAGAGAACTTCCAGAGATTATATTCAGATTCGGAAGAGGACATGGAATGAGAGATATCACTGCTATCATCAGATGGATCTTGACTGAAAGCAGAGAATACCAGAAAGATGTTTCCCTCTGCCATATTGGCTATGGAAATGTTTTTGAATGCGTGGTTCATGGCAACCTATGGACAACATTGAGGAGAATAAGTATTACAGAACACTTAATTGTGCTCATGAAAAACCTGTACATAGACCAACAACAGGCAGTTGTACGAATAAAACAAGGGGACAAAGAATGGTTTAAAACAATTAAGGTTGTGTGCCAGGGTTATATTCTTTTACTATACTTATTCAATCTTTATGCTGAGCAAACAATCAGAGAAGCTGGATTATAAGAAGAAAAACATGAGTTCAGAATTCGAGGAAGATTCATTAACAACCTGCAATATGCAAATGATACAACCTGGCTTACTGAAAGCAAAAATGACTTAAACCACTTATTGAAGAAGATCAAAGACCACAGTCAATGTAAAGTAAACAAAAACTCTCACCACTGGACTGATAAACAACACACATATAAATGTAAAAAAGATTGAAGTTGTAAAATACTTTATTTTGCTTGGATCAACAATCAACACTCATGGAAGCAGTAGTCACAAAATCAAAGGATGTATTGCTTTAGGCAAACCTGCAGTACAAGACCTCTTTTAAGTGTTGAAGAACACAGATGCCAGTTTGAGGACTCCGGTGTGCCTGATCCAAGCTTGGTATTTTTCAATAATCTCATATGCATGTGATAGTAAAACAGTAAATAAGGAAGATCATGGAAGAATTGATGCATTTGAGTTATGATGTTGGAGGAGAATATTAAAATTACCATGGACTGCCAAAAGAACAAACCATTCCATGTAGAACGAAGTACAGTCAGAATGATCCTTGGAGGCAGGATGGCCAGACTTCACCTCTCATACTGAGGACATACTTCAGGAGTTACCTTTAGCTGGAGAAGTATATCACATTTGGTAAAGTGGCGGGTCAGAGAAAAAGAAGAAGCTCTCCAATGAGATAGATTATTACACTGGTGGTAGCAATGCACTCAGGTGTTAACAATGATTGTGAGAATTGGCAGGAGTGGGCAATGTTATGTTCTGTTGTGCATAGGGTTGCTGTGAGTTGGTACCTACACGATGGCATCTAACAACAACAACACAACACAGTGCCACACAATGATTTCAGCTGTGTAGATCACAAAAATATGGATAATATTGGAAAGAAAAGGAATTTGAGAACACTTAACTATGTTTATCAGAAATGTATTTAGATACCAAGACACAGTTGTTTGAATAAATCAGGAAGCTCTTTATTGCATGGTTTAAAATCATAAAATGTGTATGTAAAGATTATATACTTTATCATACTTACTCAATATGAGTATTTGAAAAATAATACAAATGATTGGACTATATAAACAACTTGATGTCAGGTTTGGAAGAAAATTCATTAGGAACTTGAAATATGCAGGTGACACAACCTTGCCTACTGAAATTAAAGAGTACTTGAAGATCTTCCTGATGAAAATCAAAGATTACAGCCTTCAATATGTATTACACATCAATATAAAGAAAACAAAAGTCTTCACACCTGGTCTAATAAGAAACATCATGATAGATGGAGAAAATATTGAAAATGTGAAGGATTTAATGCTGTTTGTTTCCATAACCAATGCCAATGGAAGCAGCAATCAAGGAATCAAACAATGCATTTGCAATGGGCAAATATGCTGCAAAAAGCTTCTTTAAACTGTCTGAAAACAAAAAATATCTCTCTGAGGACTGAAGTGTACCATTCCCAAGCTATAGTATTTTCAATTACCTCACATGTATGCAAATCCTGGAGAATGAATAAAAAAGATCAAAGAATCATGATGTTGGTGAAGAATATTGATTCTACCATGGACTGGTAGAAAAACAAATTTTCAAAGTTAGGAAGTTAGGAAGAAGTACATCCATAATGTTTTAGGAAATCAGGATGGTGAGATCCCATCTCACATACTTTGGACATATTAACAGGAAGTACAAGTCCTTCAAGAAGCACATCATGCTTATTAAAAGTACAGTGTCGGGAAACAAAGGAGATCCTTAAGAAGATGAATTAACACAATGGCTGTAACAATAGGCTTAACTATAGCAGTAAGTGTGAGGGTGACATACCACCGAGCAGTGTTTCTTTCTGTTATATCTACGGTGGCTAGGAGTTGGAACTGATTAGACAGCACATAAAACAACAATTCAAAGTGTTTGCGCGTTGAGATTCAGTGGTGTGATTCTTGTCTTCTCTGAAGGAAACCCAGGTTTGATTAATAAACCTCATGCATAGTCACTACTTGCCTGTCAATTGAGGTTTCTAAGGTATTCTTATGCCAAATAGATATGATTGGCTCTTTCAGATTTAGATGGACTAAGAAGAAAAACCCAGTGATCTGCTTATGAAAATCAATCAATGAATTCACTAGTGATCACAATGACCTAATCAGAAACTAATCATGGAACTTTTGGAGGTCTCCTAGCATCTTATTCTATTGTGCAAGATTTGTAGTGCACTTGACTACAGCTTCTCTGACTACAACTGTTGCTGTTGTTGTTAAGTGC
>NW_006408806.1:3264057-3273560 GCF_000296735.1 Chrysochloris asiatica | reverse complement strand
CTCCAATTCTGATGTCTAATTTTTCTTCATATAATACAGTGTCTTGGATTATGTGCTCAGCATATATATTGAATAAGTATGGTGAAAGTGTATAACACTGCCGCACACCTTCCTAATTTTAATCATTCAGTGTTCCCTTGTTCTTTTTGAATAACTGTCTCTTGGTCTATGTACAGGTTACTCATGAGAACAATTAAGTGTCCAGAATAATCATACTTCACAATGCTGTCTATAGCTTGTTTTGATCCACACAATTGAAAACCTTTGTATAGTCAATAAAACACAAGTAAACATATTTTTGGTATTTTCTTCTTTCATCCAAGATCCATCTGACATCAGCATTGCTATTCTTCCTCATTCCATTCCCTCTTCTGAATCTGGCTTGAACTTCTAGAACTTCTTTGTGAATGTATGGTCGAAGCCATTTTTGTATTATGACTATAACTAGCAACAACAAATTATTAATGCTTAGGAAGGATAAGTCTAAAAATCTTATAAAATCATAATACTCAAAACCAAAACAAGTAAACAGCTATAAACTATTGTCATTCCCATGTTTGCAAGCCGGGAATGCATATTAACTATCTAAAGTTTAATTATAGTGAAAAATGAGCTCTGCTTCATAGTAAATCATTTAGCTAACACATTAAGAGCACTTGTGCCATTGGCATTTACTAAGGCCTTAATATAAATAATGTCATTTATTCTGTGAAAGCAATTTTTTGTTGTTAAGTGTTGTTAAGTCATTTCTGACTCAAAGGGATCCTGTATACAGTTTCTGAGGAGCAGCTTGTAGGTTTGAACTTTTGACCTTGCACCATTATTATACCCAACTATAGCTATTACAATTGAAATCTAGAAACATCAAGTAATTTTCCCAGTTCACCATAATGAGTTTATAGTGAACATAGCATCCATTCTGGATATAGGCTTTTTGATAAGTGAATTAAATATGCTTAAAATTTATACAGTGGGTTAAAATATTCAATCTCAAAAATCATACTAAGTTACATGAATCAGTTTATTAAATTCAGTCAATTGCTAATATCACTTCAACCATGTTTTTTAAGTGTTTCGTTCTTTCCATTTTAATGCTATTTATTTCTACAAAGTACATTTTCACACATTCTTTCTCAGCTTATCTTTACGTATTTTTCTAAACTTTAAAAAGAGAATTCCATGTCTCTTTGAAACCACTTGATCTTTAGCTTTCTCACCTGAAATGTGCTTCAGAGAGGGAACACTCCAATCTGTATTTTGCAGTTCTTAAAATCACTAGATAACTGGGATGATAGATGGCAATTATGTACCCAAGAAGAAAATGTCA
Source organism: Chrysochloris asiatica (assembly GCF_000296735.1). NCBI lineage: Eukaryota > Metazoa > Chordata > Mammalia > Afrosoricida > Chrysochloridae > Chrysochloris > Chrysochloris asiatica. The sequence continues at coordinate 3,272,233 of NW_006408806.1, read as the reverse complement.
AGATACTCCTTCATTGTCAAAACTGTTAGAAATTGTTAGATTGAATCTAGGAGCTTGGCTTGTAGCCATTGCACTTGTTAAAATACTTCTTTCACCTTCCAAGTCTCCAGACCATATTCAGGGCTTGCAACACTGTTGTCTTCCCTCAGTTGTACTCAGATATAACTAAGGAAGTAGTAGCAAGCATTAGAGGGCAAGGGAGCAGGAAGAAAGTTATGCCATAATTTTAATAGAGGGTGGGAAGAAATGAAATATCAATACATAATCCTCTTAAGTAAGACTGTGCCTATACAGACTTGCTTTGTTGTATACTTATCTATATCCCCTAGCACTGATGTAACAAAAATTGGTGGATTTACACAATAAAAATTTATATTCTAATAGTTCTATAGGGTAAAAATCCAACTCAGTGTCTCAGGCATGTCAATTTCTTCATTGTCCATAGTCCTGGTTGCTCCTTTGTTCCTTGGCAATGCTTAGATGGTATCTGCTTTCCCTCCTGTGTGCTTAACTCTGTGTGTAAACTGTTCCTTTTATAAAGCAGAAGTGATTACATTTATAACCTACTCTACTGAGTGAGGTATGACCTAACTAACATAGCAAAGAAAATCCTATTTCCTGACAGGGTCACATTCACAGGTATATAGGTAAGGGTTACAGAATATATTGTAGGGAAACAAAATGTAATTCATTACACCAACACAAGAAAAAATGTTTTATGTGTGTGTTGTTATTAAGTGCCATCGAGTTAGTGCTGACTCACAGAGATCCTGTACAGGGTTGCCAAGTAGAAAGTAGTGGGTTTGAAACACTTAACTTTTGATCTGCAGTTCATTGCATTAATTGTTTTGGTAAGTACGTTTGAGTCAGTTCTGACTCATAGCAACCCTGTAAAATGATTCAGAGGAACACCTGGAGATTATATTAATAAGTCTCCCTTAATTAGCACAATGTAATGATATGCTGAAAAGCTACATTTTCTGGCATAGATTTTATATTTTTTGTAGATATTTTCTTTCTGTTATTCTTTGTTATACAGTGATGAAATATGAAAGTGTAGCACAAACAGTTAACTGTTAGTTTCACTGCTAACCAAAAGGTTGGTAGTTCTACTCCATCCATAAATGTCTCAGAAGAAAAGACTGCCTAACTGATCCAAGCCACTAATAATTCCATGGAATACAGTTTGACTCTAAAATACATGGGGTCTCTGTAAATTGATATCTAATCAAAGGCAAGTGGTTTCAGTTTTGTTTCATTTTGTTTGCTATTTGTGGATATCCTATCAGATATGATAGCATGAGTGATAGACATACTATGAATTAGAGAGTCTCAGGCTTAATTTATTGCACAACAGACAAATTAATATTTATGTAGCAATACTGAAGGAGGAAGTCCAAGGTGCATTGAATGAATTGGCAAAGAACAAGTCACCAAGAATTGATGGAATACAAATTGAAATCTTTCAGGAAAGTGAGGCAGCACAAAAGGCACTCACTCATCTCTGCCAAGAAATTTGGAAGACAACTATCTGGCGAACTGATTGGAAGAGAGCCATATTTGTGCCCATTCCAAAGAGAGGTGACCCAACAGAATGCAGAAATTGTCAGACAATATCTTTGATATCCTATTCAAATAATTTTTTATTAAAGGTAATATAGAAATGGCTGCAAGCATACATTGACAGAGAACTTCCAGAGATTCAAGCTGGATTCAGAAGAGGCCATGAAATGAGCAATATCATTTCTGATGTCTGATGGATCTTGGCTGAAAGCAGAGAATCTCAGAAAGATATTTACCTGTGTTTTATTGACTACGCAAAGGCCTTTCATTGTGTGGATCATGACAAGCTACGGACAACATTGTGAAGTATGAGTATTCTGAAACACTTAAGTGCTCATGAGGAATCTGTATATGGACAAAGAGGCAGTTGTTTTAATAGAACATGGAAACACTGAATGGTTTAAAATTTAAAAAAGTGTGAAACAGGGTTGTTTTCTTTCACCATACTTATTCAACCTGTATGCTGAGCAATAATCCAAGAACCTGGGTTATATGAAAAAAAATGTGGCATCACAATTGGAGGAAGACTCATTAACAACTTGTGATATGCAGATGATACAACTTTGCTTGCTTAAAGTGAAGAGGAGTTAAAATACTGACTTATGAAGCTCAAAGACCAGAGCCTTCAGTATGGATTGCATCTCAATGTAAAAAAAAAACAAAAACCCTCACCACTGAGCCAATAAACAACATTCTTATCATTAGGGAAAAGATTGAAGTTGTCAAGGACTTGATTCTTCTTGGATCAACTATCAACACTCATGAAAGCAGCAGCCAAGAAGTCAAGCGAAGTATTGCATTAGGCAAATCTGCTGCACAAGACGTTTTTAAAGTATTGAAGAACAAAGATGTTAGCTTGAGGACTAAGGTGCACCTGACCCAAGCCATGGTATTTTCAATAACCTCATATGCATGTGAAAGTTTAACAGTGGATAAGGAAGACCATAAGAAAAATTGATGCTTTTGAGTTATGGTTTTGAAGGAGAATATTGAAAGTGTCATGGGCTACCAAAAGAACAAAGAGATCCATGTTGGAAGAAGTGCAGCCAGAGTGCCCCTTGGAGGGCAGGATGGCCAAACTTCGTCTCTCATACTTAGGACATATTGTTAGGAAGAACTAGTCTCTGGAGAACGATATCAATTTTGGTAAGGTGGAGGGTCAAAGAAAAAGAGGAAGACTCCCCAGAGAGATGGATTGGCAAAGTGACAGCATCAATTAGTTCAAGTGTGGCAACAATTGTGAGATTGGTCCAGGATTGGGCAGTGTTTTGTTCTGTTGGGCATAGGGTCACTATGAATCAGTACCAATTCGATGGCACCTAACAACAACAACAACAATAGTACCTATAGTGTTTGTAGGGATAAGTTACTGTTTTAAAGTTTGGATTGTGTACTCAATTATTATGTAAATATTGCCATTTGATTATTTTTTGTATTTGGAAAATATATATATTAGTTATTTGGTGGTGGTAGTGTGCAATGGAGTTGCTTCCAACTCATACAAACCCTGTATAGGGTTTCTGAGCCTGTAAATCATTCTCCCCTGGAAGGACTGTTAATTTCAGACTGTTGATCTTGAGGTTAGCAGCCCTTCTCATAACTATTATGCTACCAGAGCTGCTTGCCATAGTTATTTAGTGCTGATACAATAAAAATACTCCATATGGATTAGATTAACAAACAGAAATGTATTCTACTTAAGAAATTAGAAGTCCAAAATTAGGGTACCAATTAGAGGGCAAGACTTTCTCTTACTGTTGACTCTGGAATATGATCCTTAGATATCTCTACATATTGGCATCAGTCATCCACTGTCTAGCAGGTACTAAGCAAAGGGTCCTCAGGTCCAAATGATGTGCTGTAGTCTTGTTTTCATTTTAATTTGTACTGAGGTTCCTCATTCTCTTCTCATTTCTCTCTTCCTTATCCTCTTGTAAGATACAGGCCACAACAAAGAAATTTACTTTACATGAAAGCAGAACTGTGACCTGAATGTTGCATCCCACCTTACTTCCCTTACAACTGATTGGATGTCATATTAGATTATATCATGGGGATGATTATGTTAAGTGCCAACTCATAGGGTTTCCAAGGAGCAGTTAGTGGATTTGAATAGCCTCCTTACAGTTCAGATTGATCTTGTGTTCAAGTGTTTATGTGACAGCACCACACCAGGACTCTATTGGAGATTTTCATATCTTTATATAATTGCCAAATTATGTAAATGCCAATTCACTGAGCATTTTGACCCAGAGAAGTTGACACATATTTTTGGAGACCACAATTTAATCCATGGCAATATATACTTCAGTAAATTTGGAAGAATTTATATACTTGATCTTCAAAGAGATGCCAGTATAGGCACCATACTAGCATGCACTATAGTTGTCTTTACAGTAGCACTAAATGAAATAAGGTGCATTCTTGACAAAAAAATTGTTAAGCTGATATATTTTAGTTAACCAAAGAACATTATAAAATGTATTTATCCAGGATTGTTCTTACTTAAAGACACTCTATGGCTGCATATTCTTATTTTGATTTTCATCTCTTAACATATTTTCAATTGATCATTACTTCTTGCAGAATCCATATATTATTAAAATGTGTGTTTATTAAAAATTATTTCATTTTAAATATTCTCTGTCAGTTGTACATCTAGTTATAAATGGTAACATTAATAACCAGCTTCTTATTTCTTTCTATAAAATTACTGGATGATATAGAGAACAAATTAAATGCATTTTAGCTAAATTTTTTAAATGTTGATAATTCTTAGAAGATTATCAGATGCTACATACATATGGTTTTAAAGAAGAAGAAGAATTTATACACTTAAATTGTAGTGTTGGAGATAAATATTAAATATACTATGAACACTGTCTTAAAAAAAAAAAAAAAACTAACTGCTTAGAATCTTGGCTTTGACTAGCTTACATTTGACATGGCATTAGGAAAGATTATTTACTAGAAAATATTATGCTTAATAAAGTAGATTTTCAGCAAAAATGAAGGAAATACTCAATGATATGGATTAACACAATTGCTACAACAAAGAATTCAAACATAGTTGGCAATCATGAAGACAATGTAGGACCAGGCAGTATTTCTTGTTGCTGCTGTTATTATACAGAAGGTCATTGTTAGTCAGAGTTAACTCCATGGCATTCAACAATAAGATACTACATTATTGTTATTGTGTGCTGTCAAATCAATTCTAACTTATAGTGACCCAATAGTGACCACATAGGACATAGAAAACTGTCCCATAGAATTTCTTAGGCTATAATCATCCAATTTTTTTTCTCTCAAGGAACCTATGGTGCCTTTGAAACACTCACCTTTCAGTTAGTAGCCAAGAATTAAACAGTCCAGTATCTATTCTGATAATAAACATATCAATAGTTCAGAAGAAAATAGTATTTATGAAAATGGTATTGCTTTTACATCTATATGTTGGTGTCATATTCAAAAGGAGTGCTGGTGGAAAAGTAGTTAAGTGATTGACTTATTACTTAACTTAAGTAGTTAAGTGATAAAACCCATCAGATGCTCCATAGGTAAAAGATATGAAAAGATATGGCACTCTGCTTCTGTAAAAGTTTGAAACATCAGAAACTTCACAGTTTGCCCTAGAGGGCTGTTGCTGCAATTAAGAATCTATTTGAGGGGAATGGGCTTTGTTTTGGTTTTGGTTTTTCTCTGGTCATAGTCAACTCCAACTCTATCTTACATTCATTTACCCTCAGTAATCTCCTTCAAAATTCTTAAAAGTGCTCTTCTTCTAGTTTTTTATAACATTTATCACCTAGCATGCAGAATTATACAAGTTTGTCAATTAATCCTACTGTGGTGGCTTGCATGCTTATGTGATGCTGAAAGCTGCCACTGGTATTTCAAATGCCAACAGGTCATCCACAGTAGACAGGTTTCAGCTGAGCTTCCAGACTAATAAGAACTTAGGAAGAAGGACTAGATGATTCAATTCTGAGGGCTTAACCTCTGAAAACATTATGAATATCAGTAAAACATTGTCTGATATAGGGTTAGAAGGTGAATGTCACAGACTGAACGTCACTCAAAATTAAATGAGGAAGATCTGCTTCTGCAAAGTAGTTGTTGTTCTTGTTAAGTGCCATTGTGTCAGTCCAGATTCATAACGACATAGTATAGTTATTGAGGTTTTAAATCTTAGCAGAAGCAGAAAGTCTCATATTTACAATTGTTATTTGTGCTTACCCACCAAACACTAAAGCCTGTGATTCAGAAATTGAAGAATTCTAACAACTTCTTTAGTCTGAAATAGATCAAGTATGCTATCTAGATGATATTTGGTGATTGGAATGTGGAAGTTGGAAGCAATTAGGAAAGGTCAATAGTTGGAAAATACACCCTTGGTGATGAAACAATGCTGGGGTCACATGATAGAATTTTGCAAGACCAATGACTCTTTCATTGAAAACACATTTTATCAACCACATAAGTCACATAAGTGGAAACTATAAACATGAACTTTGACAAAAGAAATACACAGGAAGCAATTGGAGTACATTTGTGGAATGAGACAATAGAGAAGCTCAATAACATCAACCAAAACAAGGCCATATGCTGACTGTGAAATAGATCGGCAATAACTTATATGTAAGTCAGGCTAAAGATGAAGGGGGAAAAAATCCACAGAAGCCAAAATACAATCTTATGTATGTTCTACCTAAATATGGAGACCATCTCAAGAACAGTTTAGACATGTTGAATACAAATGACAAAAACCAGTTGTGTCTGATGATTGTTGTTGTTAACTGCCGTCGAGTCGGTTCTGACCCACAGCGACCCTGAACAGGGTTTCCGAGGCTGTAAATCTTTACGGGAGCAGAAAGCCTCCTCTTTCTCCCGCAAAGCAGCTGGTAGTTTCGAACTACTGACCTTGTGGTTTGCAGCCTGATTCATAACCACTATGCTACCAGAGCTCAAGTACATAATGCACGAAGAAAGCAAACATCATTAAAAAGTTGGGAAAAAAAAAAGAAAAGACCAAAGTGCATGTCAGAAGAGACTCTGAACCTTCTCTTGAAAGTAGAATACATAATATAATTAAAAGAAATGATGAAATAAAACAGTTAAGCAAAAAATGTTTACTGGCTGCACAAGAAGATTCAGGACTATAAAAATCTATCTCTTTCAAAACAAAAGAACACATTCAACAATTCTCAATCAGAAACTACTAATAAATAAATAAATAAATCTCAATTTAGGGGTAAAATATAGAATTATGCAGGAAGAATTAAAGAAGATGAAAGGAATACACAGAGTGATTGTACCACAAAGAACTGGTGGATTTTTAACCATTTCAGGAGGTAACATTGATCAAGAAGTAAGTATCGAAGGAAGAAGTCTAAATTCCACTAAAGACATTAGCAAAAAAAAAAAAAAAAGACTCAAGGAATTGACATAATACAAACTGCAAATTTTCAACAAACTACTATCAATGAAATATGCTAAGATCTAGAGTCAGAAAACCAAAAAGGAAGAACACACTCAGCATTTCTCAAGCTTGGGGAACTGAAGAAAAAATGCAAGCCTCAACTTTCGTTATTGAAGGATTCTCTGGGCAAATTATTGAATGATGCAGAAAGCATCAAAAGAAGATGGAAGGAATAGCTGGAATTACTGAACCAAAAAGAAATGTTTGATGTTCAAATATTTCAAGAGGTAGTGTATAATCAAGAGCCTATGATATTGTAGGAAGAAGTCCAAGGTGCATTGAAAGAATCAGCAAAGAACAAGGCACCAGAAATTGATGGAATAAAAATTCAAATCTTTCAAGAAAGTAATGAAGCACTGGAGGCATTCACTTATCTATGTCAATGAATTTAGAAGACAACTATCTGACCAACTGATTGGAAGAGATCCATATTTGTGGCCATTCCAAAGAAAGGTGACCCAGCGGAATTCAGAAATCATTGGACTATATCTTTGATATCCCATGTAAGTAAAGCTTTACCAAAGGTAATACAAAAATGGCTGAAAGCATATATTGACAGAGAGCTTCCAGAGTGTCAAGAATGTCCAGAGATTCAGAAGAGGATGTGGAATAAGGGATACCATTGCTAATGTCCGATGGATCTTGGCTGAAAGTAGAGACTATCAGAAAGATGTTTGTGCTTTATTGACTACGCAAAGGCTTTCAATTGTGTTGGTCATGACAAGCTATGGACAACATTGCAAATTATGAGTATTCCAGAACACTTAATTGTACTCATGAGGAATCTGTACCTGGATCAAGAGGCAGTTGTTAGAACAGAATCTGGGAACACTGAATGGTTTAAAGTTAAGAAAGGTGTGCGACAGGGTTGTATTCTTTTACCATACTTATTCAGCCTGTATGCTGAGCAAATAATCAGAAGCTGGGTTCTATGAAGAAAAATGTGGCATCAGGATTGGAGGAAGACTCAGTAATAACCTGTGGTATGCAGATAACACAACCTTGTTTGCTGAAAGTAAAGAGAACTTAAAACATTTACTGATGAAGAGCAAAGAGCACAGCCTTCAGTATGGATTACATCTCAATGTAAAGAAAACAAAAATCCTCACCACTGGACCAATAAACAACATT
>NW_006408806.1:3259479-3262094 GCF_000296735.1 Chrysochloris asiatica | reverse complement strand
CCTCAGAAACTCTATAAATGGTTGCTATGGGTTGGACCTGACTCAATGGTACTTATTAATAACAACAAAAATATAGCACTATAAGCACTCCTTGGGTTAAGCCAAGTAATTTGTAATGCAGCTCTCTTGCTAAATGACTGGTAGATATTTACATGTTTGACCATTTCATAGATGTGGTTGTTGTTATGTGCCGTGGAGTCGGATCCGACTCATAGCGACCCTGTACAGGGTTTCCAAGGCTGTAAATCTTTACAGGAGCAGAAAGCCTCATCTTTCTCCTGAGGAGCAGCTGGTAGTTTCGAACTGCTGACCTTGCAGTTCGCAGCCCGATTCATAACTAATACGCTACCAGAGAGATAGATAGGTGACCCAATATTGAAACTATATAACAATATAATTTATATTTAATGAAAATGAAGTCCTTTGGGCATGTTATCAGAATGTATCAGCTCCTTGATATCATGCTTGGTAAAGTAGGTGAGCTGTGAAAACGAGGAAGAGTCATAGTGAGATGATTATAGCTCAAACAGGACAACAAATACGAGGATGGTACAGAACCTGACAGAGTTTCGTTCTGCTGTACATGGCGTAGCTCTAAGTCGGACCCAACTTGGCTGCACCTAACAACACTATGCAGATAACCATGTTATTCTCACATCATCTCTTTGTAATAAAATGATGATAACTTGAAATTGTGATTTTTCTGCACATTATTACATAAGCGAATGATAATATAATCAGCACTGGACTATGAACTGCAAGGTCGGCACTTCAAACCCATTAGCTGCTTCTTGGTAACCCTATACAGGGCTGTATGAGTTAGAATCAACTTGACAGAACTTCACAACAATATATATTACCCATAACAACAATCTGTACCTCAGAAAGTTGGAGCTCAATAACTGTTTTTATGTAAGCAAAATACATTTTTAGCCAGCAGCATGCTGAATAGGATTTTAAAAAATTGATTCACTTTTCCCAAGAAACCAGGAACTCATCAATGCAAGAGATTTACACAAAATGATAAATATGACAGTTCTACAGCATAAAACAGCACAGTGATTAACAACCTGAAAATGTGCCCTGAAGCTGAATAACCCCTTCTTATTATTAAACAGATCTATATGATTACAGCAAAAATCAGTTGGGGCCTGAAGGACTTTCTCTCTCTGCAGCCCAGAAGTCCACTTAGCAGTGCATGTGCATGCCTTATGGGTTTCTTGGTGTAGCAAAAGCACTGAATCAATTGTTTCAGCTCTTATTCAGTCATAGACATGAGGCTATAGCCAAAGGTTGCCTTTTCTGTTTTCCTTTCTTTAAAAATAATTCCTTTCACAGAAAGGAAGAGATATAACATTTGTTTTTCTCCATTCCTTATAACTACTAATAGTGTACTGTGATAAATTGGTAGATATAAATGAAAAGTTATTAAAGTAATTTAAACTGTTAAATTAATTTTATTCTCCCTCTAATTTTATAGATTATGAATATTTCTCTCTTACTCTTTTTAATGATTTCCTTGCAATTGGAACCATATTTATTATTCTGTGAAATCTCTGAGCTGGAACTTGATGGTACTGCCATCCTGGATATCACATGTTTTCTGCCTTTGGCAGGGTGCGGTCAACACTTTTCTATTATTGGAAAATAGTTCTGTTAACCTTCTCTGACAGGATTCCACCTTATACAATTCCCAAATTTCACCGGTTTTACTCTATTTTCCTCAAATTCAGTTATATTGCAATACTAACTGTGATGATAAGACTTGGTTAAGTGCAGTCAGACTCACATAGGGCCCCAATGTACAGCAAAATAAAGGGTCCTGTATCATCCTCACAATGTTTCTAAATTTGAGCTCACTGTTGTAGCTACTGTGTCAATCTATCTTGTTGAGAGTCTTTCTCTTTTTTTGTGAACCCTTACTTTACCAAGTATGATATATTTGTTCTTGGACTGGTTCCTCCTGAAAACATGCCAAAGTACATGAAACAAGTTGTACCATCTTCACGTATACTAAGCATTCTAGCTGTACTGCTTCCAGGATAGCTTTGTTTATTTTCTGCCAATAGATTATTTATTTAATATTATTTATCAGCAAAATAATTCAAAGACATCAGTTTTCTTCTAGTTTTTTTTCAGTCCTCTTCATTCTTTGTCCACCTTTCACATGTGAAACTTTCATATGAAGTGATTGAAAATACTATGGCTTGGATCAGGTGTACCTTAATCATCAGAGTATTGAGGACTATGGATGTTTATTTTTTCCAAATTGGGAAAACATAGAAGTTGAACATCAAATATAATAAAGAATCTGAAATTTGTTAGTTGAGGTGACAAATTAAAAATGCTGCTGTTTATTGTGTTGTTAAGTGCCTTCAAGTAAGATCTGATTCATAGTTACCTTATAAAGGATTTCCAAGGAGTAGCTAGAAGGTTTGAACCGTTGAACTTTAGGTAACAGTCCAGTATTTATCCTACATAGCCACATCAAACATACTTAAATTTCTTATTATAATTTGGCAGACCAGGCTTCCACTTTAACAACTAGAAAGCACATCTATTAAAAACAAACAACAAATATTATGACATCAGAAAGCTTAGTGGCTAAATAGTCT
>NW_006408806.1:3255061-3258665 GCF_000296735.1 Chrysochloris asiatica | reverse complement strand
GGAACAGAACTGATAATCCAGTAATTAACACATCCACATACAGCCAACTGATTTTCAACAAAGAGCTTAAGTACATTGCATGGGGAGGATACAGTCTTTTCAACAGATGGTGCCGGCAGAACTGGAAAACTATATGCAAAACACTGAAGCAAGGCCTTTACCTCATGCCATATATGAAAACCAACTCAGCACAGATTAAAGACCCAAATGTGAATCCCAGAATTATAAAGGTCATCAATGAAAAAATTGGGACAAATTTGAGGCCTCTAATATCGGGCACACACAGACTACCAATCATTGTGAAAATTATACAAAGAAAAGTAGACAAAATAGTTGATTGGGATATACTAAAAATTAAAAATGTATATGCATCAAAACTTTACTCTTCATCAAAAGAGTAAAAAGGAGCCCAAAGAATGGGAAAAAATATTTTTCAATGACACATCTCACAAGGAACAAATTGCTAAAATATATAGGAAACTACAACACCTTTACAAGGAAAAGACAAATAACCCAATTAAAAAATAGGCACAGGATATGAAAAGATACTTCACCAAGGGGGCAATTCGGGCATCCAAACATATGAAGAAATGTTCATTATCACTAGCCATTAGAGAAATGCAAATCAAAATAACAATGAGATATCATCTCACACCAGCAATAACAGGAAAGATAAAAAAAAAGTAGAGGACAATAAATGCTGATAAGGATATAGAGAGACTGGAACCGACTCCACGGTACATAACAACAACAACATGATCCAGCAGTTCCTCTACTTGGTATTTATCCACAAGAAATACAAGCCATAACACAAGTTATGATATATGCACACCAATGTTCATAGCAGCACTATTTACAATAGCAAAAAGATGGAGACAGCCTAAGTGTCCATATACTGAAGAATGGGTAAACCAACTTAAGTACATATACACAATGAAATATCATGCTACCTTGAAGAATAACAAAGAAGCTGCAAGCCACCGCATAACATGGATGAACTATGAGAACATTATACTGAGTGAAATCAGTCAATCACAAAAGGAGAAATACTGCATAGGAACATTTGTGTAAAAGCTTAAGAAAAAGTACCCACACAAAAAGGGGAAAAAAATCTTTGTTGGTTACTAGGATGTAGAGGGCGGGGCGAGGGGAAGGAGGGCAAGGTGGAGTGCAAGGTATGGAATAGACACAAAATAGTTTGGGTGCTGGGGAGTGCAATACACTAAATGGGGGAGAGGAATGGGAAAAAAAGGCAGATGGCAGAACATGTAGGCAGGTTTGCATGGGCTAAGTGGGACAGAGGAAAATAGTGATGTATGCTCAACCTTGGAACAACAGGGCTCTGGGATACAGAGATTGGGGTATGGTTTGAATAGGTTCTTGTTGTTGTTAAGTGCTGTGGAGTTGGTTCTAACTCATAGCGACCCTGCACAGGGTTTCTGAGGCTTGTGAATCTTTATGGGAGCAGAAAGCCTCATCTTTCTCCCACAGAACAGCTGGTAGTTTCAAACTGCTGACCTTGAGGTTCACAGCCCAATTCGCAACCACTATGCTACCAGAGTTCCTTGGTTTGAATGGGTAAGAGAAGGGAAATAATGTTAAGATGCTTGGCCGTCTTTTGAATCTTTGTTTCTCTTGCCTACTACTGTAAAATAGACACTTGAGGGGAAGACAAAGGAATATTCAGAAACATCACCACAGAAAGCTTGTATGTCTGTCTTCAGTCTATAATTGATTGCAATACCTAAAATGGGGATAGAACTTGCACAGTGAAGGAGGCTTCCTGTGGAGCCTTTACATTGAATAAGACCATAGGTGGGATCTGGATCTCCATCCAGAATCTACTGAGGTGGGAAAATTCCACTTGAAAGGACAAGCAGACCAGGCTGGAGTAGCTAGAAGAACAGAAGATACTTCTTGAAAGAAAGAGCAGCAGGAAAAATTAAAAAAACAATAATGACAGTCTGATTGACTACTATAAGAACAGCAAGTTGTTCTCCAGAAAGCCATCAGGGCAAGTGGTCAGGTTCCCTCAAGGCAAACCCTCTTTCAGGACTGAGACTCAAGGGGAATACATGAACAGGTATATGGCCTTTCTGGTAACCACATTGGTCTAACAATAAGGAGAAGTAGGGGAAAAATAGCAATAAAGCTGTGAGCTAAGTCTGATCACATTCAACAGACTCCTGTCAACAGGGATTGAGACCTGGTTGGCCAGCAGTATAGTGAGACCTGGGGACTTCTGGACCCAGGAACAGGGAGATGACAACAGAATATTAGAACAGAGAATGAAGCATCCAGCTGACATACTCAAGATCACCCATACTTGCAGATAACACCCATTATTTCCTGGTTTCAATGTCTGGATGATCAGAACTCAACAAGAGGAAAAAAGGAGTAATCCACTACAATTTGATGAACATGACCTATAATTATGGATGTAGTAGCTCAAAAGAGGGAATGAATCTTTACAGCAAGGATCATTCCCACCCCTTCGATAAACAGGGTTGACAGGGATGGGCAACTTATAATTTGTCTACCCAAAATGGGGGCACTACAAAGGTACTAAGTGACCAGTTTACAAGCTTTTAAGAGGGATCCTAGTTTCTGAGGGTACGGGGTAAGGTAGAATCTCCACTGAGTGGTTTCCAGCCTGTCTGGATGTGGCTGGCCAAAGGAAATGGGGATAAGACTCTTGTGGTTTAATAGTGAATAATTTCTATCAGGACTGGCTGTGAGTATTACAAATGTAAAGGTAGATGTTTTGTAACAAAAGAAAGGGAGTGGTTGATCTTGCAGCCCAGGAGCAGAGGACCCTAGGACAATCAAGGGAGAAGAGCAGAGTGTGGGACCCTATCCAGAGAAGCAGTGACACCAGAAATAGAGGCAGATATGACGACATGGATAAATGGAGCTGCTGGGAACCCTGGACTCAGGGAGGGAGAGAAGCTGTGTGATGACAGCTGGGGGGTGGGCTTGCGGGATGTGCCTTTTGGTTGTTTAAATAGTTGTATATTCCTGAGTGCTTCAGTGTACAGCAAACAAAATAAAACAAAACAAAACAAAACAAAAACAGAGGGAATGAAAGCAAATGCTGTTGAATGATGATACATGGAGGGAATTGTAATCATTGCAATTAAACAAAATATGATAAGATGAATGTGTAGCTGATGTTCTCCCATGTAAACTAACACCCAATTCACAGTAAAAACTTTATATATATATAAATGGGGGATGTCATGGTTCAGTCTGTCTTGTTAAGAGTAGCCAATGGGTGATCTTCTGTATTTCCCTCTCTTTTCTTTATAAACCTCATAGTGCCTAGCTATTTGGAGCCATTTGATTTTTATGGAATTAAAATGGTCACTTCATATGCATCTAGAATAATGCTTAAGAATAAATGTAACATACAAAAAAAGAAAAAAGAATGGGTGGCATTCAAGAAACAAATTCAGACAATACTGAAGATATTAGTGAAAAACAAGACTCTATATTGACAGAATACCAACTGAAAGGTAAAATCCTGCTGAAGATTAATAAATAATGGTTGCTCCAGGATATCATCAGGGAGTGGTCATTATCCAAGCCAAACAAAGAAGACATG
>NW_006408806.1:3244030-3253996 GCF_000296735.1 Chrysochloris asiatica | reverse complement strand
TGAACAAGGACAAAGCCACAGAGGGATAGAGCTGAAAATGAAGTATCCCACTGATATGAAGTGAGGGGAGACACACAATAACACCCAAATTTTCAGACAGTACCCATTTGACTTAACCTCGATAGCTTGAACTCGACTAGAGGAAGATAAAAAAAAAAAATGATAAAGGAATGAGGGTAAATTGCTACAATTTGATGAACTTGACCTATACTCATTGAGGTAGTAACTCCAAATACCAACAGAGAGAGAAGGAGTCTTCACATTGAGTATCAATGCTATCCCCTTTGTGTACAGGATTGATAGGGATTGGCAATTTAGACATTGGCTACCTAAAATGAAGGGGTGATAAAGGCATGAATTGACAGGCCTACAAGGTTGCAAGGGAGAGTTTAGTTTAAGAGTGTGTGGAGGAAGAAAAGGGCCGCCACTGAATAGTTTTCATCTTGTATAGATGGGCCTGGTTAAGAGATGGGGATAAGATTCTTAGGATTCAATATTGAGTAATTGTTATCATTACTAATTGCAACTGTCACAATTGTACAGGTACAAGTTTTGTAACAAAAACAGGGGAGTAGTTAATCTTACAGTCCAGAAACAAAGGACCCTAGCACCATCAAGGGAGAAGAGCATGGATGGAATGTGGGACCTTATCCAGAGAAGCAATGAAACCAGAGATGGAGGCAGAGATGAGGACATGGTGAGAGGAAGCATCTGAGGACTCTAGATTCATGGGAAGAGAGGAACTAAGAGATAGCCTCCAGGAAGCAGTCTTGCAGAAAGTGCCCTTTGGAGGCATAAATTATCATACATGCCTGAGTGTTTAAAAGAAAAGAGCTAAAGTTAATAGAAAGAAATACTGCTGACTGATGGTTTGTTGTTGTAAAGTGCCGTCGAGTCGGTTCTGACCCAAAGCCACCCTGTATAGGGTTTCTGAAGAGCAGCTGGTGAGCTTGAACCGCTGACCTTGCAGTTCAAACAGCTTTGCGGTCTGGCACACCAGCACTCTGCTAACTGATGGTACATGGAGGATATTATAATCATTGCAATTAAACAAAGTTCATGATTTGTTGAATGCAAAACTGATGATCCACCCTGTAAACATTCATTCAATCCACAATAAAAACCTTAAAAAAAAAAAAGAAGTATTTGACAACGTGACTCTTTTCACTTCAGCCACATTTATATGGATGTTATTTATTGGCCCAGTGGTGAGGATTTTATTTTCTTTATTTGGAATACAATCCATATCAAAGACAGTGGTCTTTGATTTTCATCAGTAAGTATTTTAAGTCCTCTTCACATTGAACAAACACGTTTGTTTCATCTGCATATCACAGGTTATTAATAAATCTTCATTTAATCCCAATGCCATGTTTTTCTAGGATTGTTTGTTAAGCATGCATATTGTATAAGTATGGTGAAATGATACAGCCATGTCACATAGCTTTCCTGATTTTAAATATTAATGATATTCCCTTTTTTATATATTAATGATATTTTTCTATGATTTCTGCATTCCATTAGACCATCTCTCTTCGGAATGAGCAAAAATATGGATCTCTTCCAATTGGCCAAATAAATGTCTTTCAAAGTTATGGACATAGATGACTGAGCTCTTTTAGTGCTGCATAGGCTTGTTGAAATAATTCAAATTGCATTACATTGATTTGTGGAGCCTTACTTTTTACCAATATCTTCAGTGCAGTTGTTCCATATGACAAGCACTGGACTGCAAACCACAAGGTCTATGGTGTGAGCCTGGCAACAGTCCACGGGGGGTGGAGGGGGGAAATATATAAGGTATCTTTGATTGATTTCTGACTGAAGAAGTTGGTAGAATTATCTAGTTTAATTATCACTGGCTTTAGTGGCTTGCAGGTAAATTTGAATAATAATTTTACTAACTGGTCTTCCTTGTTGTTATGTGCCGTGGAGTCAATTACGACTATAGCGACCCTACACAGAGTTTCCAAGGCTGTAAATCTTTATGGGAGCAGAAAGCCTCATCTTTCTCTTGTGGAACAGCTGGTAGTTTTGAACTGCTGACCCTGAGGTTAGGAACCTGATTTGTAATCACTATGCTACCAGAGCTATCCTATCACAGAATGCATTGTAATTCAAAATAGATTTTTAAATGTTTTATCATAAATATTACATTACTCCACTTGAATTTGTTGTCCTGACATAGTAAACTATATGATTGTCTGATTAAAAATGGATAGTATCTGTCCATTTAAACTCACTAATGCCTAGGATTAAGTCCTGGTGTGGCATTTTGGGATAAAACACTAGACCACACGGTTGGTTTAAAACACGAGCCGCTCCTTGGAAACCCTATACAGGGTTACTATGAGTTATAACCAACTCAATGGCACTTAACAACAACAATTCCTAAGATAATGATATTTCTGTTTTCCCTTTCTTTTTTGACAATGTACAATTTTCTTATATTCATACTTTATACAATCCTTGTTCTGATTTCTAATGGGTTTTTACATCTTTTCTCCTCATTTGTGTTCCATCAGCATGTGAAGGTTCCAAAGGCTTTCATCTATTTGCATTATTATGGCCAACTTTACTTTGATGAAGCAGCTTTTACTCATTTCTATTTTGAGTGCCTTCTATCATGAGAGGTACTATACCTGACAATATTCTGGTGTTATTCATAACGTTTTCATTTTCCAGCATTATATCTAACACTGTTCAATGCTGTTCATAAGTTTTCAGTGACTGAACATGCAAGCCAGATTCAAAAGAGGACACTGAATAAAGGATATCATTGCTGGGTGTTGACTGAAAGCAGAAAATAACAGAAATATGTTTGTTGTTGCTGTTGTAATTAAGTGTTATTGAATTGGTTCCAAATCATAGTGACCCTGTATAGGGTTTCCAAGGAGCGGCTGGTGAGTTTGAACTGCCAACTTTGTGGTTCAAACTGATTTTGTGGTCCAGTACTTGTGTTTAATTGACTATGCAAAAGCTTTCAACTGTGTGGATCACAACAGGCTATGGATAACATTTTTCAGAATGCATATTCCAGAACTCTTCCAAGAAGCTGGATTATATGAAGAATAACATGGTATCAGAGTTGAAGGTAAACTCATCAATCACCTGTGATATGCAGATAATAGAACCTTGCCTGATGAAAGCTAAGAGGACTTGAAATACTGACTGATGAATATCAAAGATCACAGCCTTCATTATGGGTTATATATCAATGGAAAAACTATTCCTTCATTTATCATGATGTTATTTACCAATCCAGTGGTTTAAAAGAGTTATAACCACCTGACTGATAACATCATGATAAATGCAGGAAGGTATGATGTTGCCAAAGACTTAATTTTGCTCTGATCCATTATCAACTCTCATGGAATCAGCAGTCACAAAATCAAGTGATGCTTTGCATTAGGCAAATCTGCAGCACAAGTCTTCTTTAACATGTTCAAAAGCAAAGATGGAAGTTTGAGAATAAAGGTGTACATTATCCAAGTTATGGCATGTTCAATTGTCTTATATGCATGTAAAAGTTAGAAAGTTAATAAGGATGATTGTTGAAGAATTGGTGGATTTGAGTTAAAGGTATTGGAAAGAATATTTAAAATATCAAGAACTGCTGAAAGAACAAACAAATCTGTGTTGAAAGTACATCCAGAATGCTAATTACAAACCAGGATGGTAAGACTTCATCTCTCTTAATTTGGGCATATTATCAGGAGGAATCAGGCCCTGAAGATGGCCATCGTGGTAAAATGGAGGATCCATGAAAAAGAGGAAGAACTAAATTTGGCACAGTGAGAGCAGCCATGGGCTGAAGTATGAAAGAGATTATGAGGCTGGCAAGGACCTGACAGTGTTCTGTTCTGTTGTGCAGAATTCTGTTGTCAGAATAGACTCAATGACACCTAGAAACAATAATATCAAAAAATCAGAAGAAGTTTATCTCGCCTTCTTCTATGTGTGTTTTAGTCAGGAAGCTCCATTAAGACCATGGTAACTTTGTAACGTTTAACATACTGGCGGCATAGCTTCCACATCACAGCACATGCAAGCCAACACAGTATGGCAAACTGATAGACGAATGATGCAGAATGAGGGATATCAAATAGATCTTAGCTGAAAGCAGAGAATACTTATTTTTTTTTTTTTATTGACTATGCAAAATAATTCAACTGTGTGGACCATAGCATACTATGGTTAATATTGTGAAGCATGGGAACTCTAGAATGCTTAATTGTGCTCACCAAAAATAATTTTATTCTAACACAATCAAATTTAAGAAAGAGGTTCATGACAGCAAGAATGTCACTAAAAATTGAGAAATATATTAAAATAATTATACAAAGTAATCTTGAAGAATATTTTGTACATACTTTAATAAAACACATTTATATTAATATTGACAATGTCAAGTAAAATAGTGATATATGGAAAAAATATCTTATAAACAATATCTCTGTAGAGGACATTGCCATAGTAAATATCTATGCTCCCAATGAGAGAGCCCCAAAATATATAAAGAAAACCCTAATAAAATTGAAGAAGGAAATAGACAAATCTACAATAATAATGGGAGATTTTAATGTACCACTTTCAAAAAAGGATAGAACAACCAGAAAGAAACTTGACAAAAACACAGAGGAACTAACCAACAAAATCAACAAACTTGACCTCATAGATGTGTATAAAACTTTCAACCCAACTACAACAAACTACACATACTTTTTTAGTGCACATGGAACGTTCTCCAAAATAGACCATGTGTTAAACCACAAAGCAAATGTCCATAAATTTAAAAGCATCAAAATACTACAAAGTATCTTCTCAGATAAAAATTTTATAAAATTAGAAATCAACACTAAGACAAAGGAAATAAAGTCAAATACATGGAGACTTAATAACATCATGTTTTAAACCTACTAGGTAGCCGAATAAATAAAAGGTGGAATTAAAAAATTCATGGAAACAAATGAGAATGAAAACACAACATACACAAATCTTTGGGACACAACTAAAACAGTGCTGAAAGGACATTTTATAGCAATAAATGCACACATCCAAAAAGAAAAAAGAACCAAAATCAAAGCATTAACCCAGCATCTCTAACAATCAGAAACAGACTAGCAGAGTAAACCTACTATCACCAAAATAAAAGAAATAATAATGTTTTAAAATTGGGAAAGGTGTGCGACAAGGTTGTGCTCTTTCACCATACTTATTCAACCTGTATGCTGAGCAAATAATACAAGAAGCTGGGTTCTATGAAGAAAAACATGGCGTCAGGATTGGAGGAAGACTCATTAACAACCTGCGATATGCCTATGATACAACTTTGCTTGCTGGAAGTGAAGATGACTTGAAACATTTACTTATGAAGATCAAAGAGAACAGCCTTTGGTATGGATTGCATCTCAATGTCAAGAAAACAAAAATTCTCACCACTGGACCAATAAATAACATTCTTGTCAATGGAGAAAAGATTGAAGTTGTCAAGGACTTCATTCTTCTTGGATCAACTATCAACACTCGAGGAAGCAGCAGTCAAGAGATCAGACGATGTATTGCATTGGGCAAATCTGCTGCACAGGAACATTTTAAAGTGTTGAAGAGCAGAGATGTCAGCTTGAGGACTAAGGTGCGCCTGACCCAAGCCATGATATTTTCAATAACCTCATATGGATGTGAAAGCTGGACAGTGAATAAGGAAGATCGTAGAAGAATTGATGCCTTTGAGTTGTGGTGTTGGAGGAGAATACTGAAAGTGCCATGGACTTCCAAAAGAACCAATAGATCTGTTTTGGAAGAAGTGCATCCAGAGGGCTCCTTGGAGGCCAAGATGGCTAAGCTTCGTCTCATACTTTGGACATATTGTCAGGAGGAAACAGTCGCTGGAGAAGGATGTCATTCCGGGTAAGGTGGAGGGTCGGAGAAAAAGGCGAAGACCCCTAGCGAGATGAATTGGCCCGGTGGCATCATTGATGGACTCAAGTGTGGCAGCGGTAGTGAGGTTGGCCCAGGATTGGACATTGTTTCATTCTGCTGTGCACGGGGTTGCTATGGGTCGGTTCCGATCGATGCCACCTGACAACAACAACAAATATAGAAACACAAGAGACAGAAAAACTATAGAAAGAATCAACAGGATATGAACCTGGTTCTTCAAGATAATTAATACAAGCTTTCATTTGGGAGCCTTCAAGGCAAGCCATCACGTTCCTTCAGGACAAACTCCCTTCCAAGACTGACACTCAAAGGAAACAATATGAACAGGTTTATAAGCTTACTGGTGACCATGTTGGTCTGTTTGTGAGTTGAAGTGGAGGAAAGATAGCAATGAAGATAAGGCCGTCTACCTTGAGATTAGAGAGAGAAGATGAAGGGGTGATGGATCCAAAATTTCCGAAAATGGGAATTCCTGAGCCCATGAACCCTGACCTAGCCAAAGTGGACTAGAGCTAAAAGTGAAGTATTTCATTGATATGAAGTGGGTGGAGCCATGCAAGAATGCCCAAACTTGCAGATAATACCTATTGGACATAGCTTGAATGGCTTGATGATCAGAACTCGACTACAGGAAAATAAATAAGTTCAATACAGGAAGCAAGTGTAAATTGCCACAATTTGATGAATGTAGCCTATTCTTGTTAGTTCAGTAACTCAAAATGCCAACCAAGAGGGAAGGAGTCTTCACATCAAGAACTGATTCTTTCCCCTCTGTAAACAGGTGTGATATGGACTGCAACTTAGACTTTGGCTTCATAAAATGGAGTGACTATAAAGGCAAGAAGTAGCTGGCTTACAAGTTTTCAACATGGAGTTTAATTTCAGAGCCTGTGGGTGAAAGTAGAAACCCCACTGAATAGTGTTCATCTTGTCTAGATGGGTCTGGTGAAAGGAGATGGTATAGGATTCTTTTGATTCAGTAGTACGTAATTGCTATAATGACTAATTGGGATTGTCACAATTGGAAAGGTAGATGTTGTGTAACGAAAGGGGGAAGAAGTTAATCTTACATTCCAGGAGCAGAGGACTGTAGGACCATCAAGAGAGAAGAGCATGAGTGGAATGTGGGATCCTAATCAAAGAAGCAGCAGCACCAGAGATGGAGAGAGGAGTAGGAAGAATCAAGGCAAATACTGTTAACCAATGGTGTATGGAAGGGATTATAATCATTGGAATGAAACAAAATACGATTGGTTGAGTGCAAAATCGATGTTCTCCCATGTAAACTACCACTCAATTCACAATAAATGTTTTTATTAAAAAAAGGAAACGTTAAATGATGCATTGCTTTAGGATATCTGTTGCCCAAGTTCCCGTTAAAATATTCAAGAGTAATGATACCAGTTTGAGGACTAAGGTGTGTCTGACACAAGCCCTGGCATTTTTCAATGTGAAATCTGGGCAATGAATAAGGATGACCATAGGAGAATTGATTCATTTGAGTTATGGTGTTCCTAAAGAAATTCTATCAAGATTAACCCTTTGGAGTTCCAAAAAGCGATCACCATAATTTACTGATCTGACCTCTCTGCCTTCAATTGAACTGGCCCAGCAGATTCTCTAGGAAGTCACTGTTTTGATTGGACCTTTATTTTTTTGAAGACAGCTTAATGAGAATAAGTGTATTATTGATAGTACTTGTTTGCAGTCATCCACTGATAGCAGAGGCTTATTTAAACTAATTTTGTTTGGACTGGAACTTAATAGCAATACTAAGTTACTTACCCTTTTATAAACACTCATGAGTGTACTCTTCTATCCATCCTTCATGTGCTGCATATCTACCTATGTATCCACCCAATCCACCTATGTATCCACTTATAAATTATTGTTTGCTATTATTGTTTATGCATGATTGTGTATATAATAGTATTTACCACTGTTGCTTTACACACACATACACACTCAAACAAGATCTATGTATACCCACAAAGAATTCCTAAAACAGCTGATAAAAGGAAGCCCAGATTGACACACATTTCAAGTGTCAATTAATCGCTTGTTGATGATCAGAAGATCAAAATTTTTGTTTTTTCCTCTTACATTTTGTCCAACTCTTAACAATTTATTTCCTTTTTAATTTGTCAGACTATGGTGGTGTGAGTGTTGTTCTAATGCTGGAAGCTATGCTTCTGGTATTTCTAATATCAACATATTTCAGTGGAATTTGTAAGCTAAAAGATTAGAAAAAACCCCAAACAATCTACTTCAAAGAATTAGACAATAAAAACCCTGGGGATCACAGAAGAATCATATTCTATATGTGTTGTTTCTTTTTAAGTGCCATGCAGTCCCTTCTGAACCCTGCATAGTGTTTCTGGTGAGTATGAACCACTGGCCTTGAGTTAACAGTGCGTGTTTCTTCTACAACACCATACCAAGAGTATTTATTGCACATGTGGTTGTTGTTGTTAAGTGCCATTGAATTGATTTTGACTCACAGCAACCTTGTAAAGGGTATATGAGGAGCAGCTGTTGGGTCAGAACCACTGACATTGTGGTTCAAAGGTCAGTGCTTATCCTACAGTACCACATCAAGAAATCCCTTATTCCATATACTAAGTTATTACATATAGTGAGTGCTCTGGGAAGTGTGTGAACTCCCAAACCCATGGACACTGACCTAATCACTGGATACTAGAGATGAGAGTGAAGAGGTCACCTGATCTGAAGTGGGGAATGGCATGCAAGAACACCAAACTTTCAGATAGTATCTGTTTGACATAGCTTGGATGGCTAGCTGACCAAAACTCAACCAAATAAAGACAAAGAAGTGTGATACAGGGACCAAGTGTAAATTGCTAACATTTTATGAACTGGGCCTTTGCTTATAGATGTAGTTGCTCAAAATTCTAACCGAAAGTGAAAGAATCTTCTTATCAAGGAACAACCTTGCCTCCTCAGTACATTGGGTCCATAGGGACAGGCAACTTCGACACTGACTATCAAAAATGGGGGCTATAAAGGCACAAAATGGCTGGCTTACCAATTTTCATGAATGTGCTTAGTTTCAGAATGAGAGGGATAAGGTAGCATCCACATTGGATAGTTTTCCCCTTTTCCAGATGGTTCTGGTGAAAGGGGATGGGTAAGGATGGGGATAGGATTTTATGATTCAATTGCATTTTATTGTTATCGGGAATAATTGTGATTGTCACAATTGTAAATGTAGAAGATGTATAACTAAAAGGGTGGAGTAGTTCATCTTCCATTTCAGGAACACAGGACCCTAGAACCAACAAGAGGGAAGAAGGTGAGTGGACCATGGGATCCTAGCAGAAAAGTAGCAGTGGCAGAGGGGATGGATTAGCGAGAGCAGCTGAGCAATCTAGGCTCGTGGACTTAGAAAAGCCGTGTGCCTGCAAACAGAAGTCTGCCTTGCAAAGTGTGCCCTTTGAGCATTTATACCCAATACGTATTTTCTGTTTTGTTAGTACACATCAAAAAATAAAAAGGGAATACAAGTAAACAATGTTGACTGATGGTGCATTGAGGAGATTGTAATCATTGCAGTGAAACAAAATATGATTTATTGAATGTAAAATGGATAATCTGCCCTGTAAATATCCACTCAATTCACAATAAACACTTAAAAAAATAAAACAAATAAACCAAAGTTTTTACAAAGTGTCAACAGTGTGGGCAGAGGTGTGCAGACATGCATTGTCATGTAAGATCACAATGCCCTTAGATATCAGTCCTCTGCATTTAATCTGATTTTTAGTCTTCAGTTCTTCAGAGAGCATCTCACTAAAATGAGCACTGGTGATTATTGAACATTTTTTTCTGATAGTGTTCCAATACTGGTTCTTAAGAATCCCAGAAAATTGCAAGCATCAATTTTATAGCTAATGGTTGGCTTTTGAATATTTTTTTGGTCAGCAATTGAGGATGTTTCCATTCCATACTCTGCTCTTTACACTCAGGCTCATAATGATGAATCCATGTCTCAACACAGTGGCT
>NW_006408806.1:3238888-3242498 GCF_000296735.1 Chrysochloris asiatica | reverse complement strand
CTGTCTTAGGCGGTCAGTGTGAATTCCTCAGTCTTACCCGTCATCGAAACTCATTGCAGCATGGCAATGGCTCTGTCTTAGGTCAGCAACATCATTTTAAGTCATACAACATGCGAACATTCACTTTCCTGAAAAATAAATCATGCACATGTTTTTTTTTAAATATGAACTCTAATAGCAAATTTTGACAAGGCGCTTGTTTTTAATCTTTCATGGGAGGTTTAATTCCAACATGAAATGCTATTTACATTAAGCAGTGCAATCAATTCTCCATATTCTATTATACTGGAAATCATTTTATTGAAATTGATTTCAAGATGCTTATTAACTATCTCATAAGTCCCTTGGCAGTACTGGAATGTAGTAATTGTTTCAAAATGTTTAAAATCCACAAGTCTCAATAATTTGAAGTAAAATATTTGCAATTATTGTGAAATTTCATAGAGTTAGACATTTCTAATTTTAAATCTCCAGCAATTGAAGCTCATTGCTAAGATGCAGACTTTCTTCATTGTTCTGGCTTCTACAGCATTATTACACTAAGAATTTTTCAGATTTTACAAAGATAGTTAGGGATAGGAATTTTAACCTTTATTAAAATATGTGTATTAAATTAACTTGTCGTTACTAAAAATGCAATCGTCATCATTTTTACTTTATTTAATAATACAGATGCTGTTCCTCCATTTTTGCAGTATGTACCTGGACAAATATTAATTGATACTTTCTTTCCAAAAAAAGTATCTATATTTAGCAATTCATTTTGCTTTATTTACTATTGATTGTATATCAATAAAATGAAAACTATATAAGAAACATATTTTTCCTTCTCACAATACTGACATAAAGAGCAAACCTGTAGTGTAAGTAGAATAATTAGACTTCATTGTGTTTTAGAATTTTAGAAGAAAATCTCTTCAGTGTGATAATAAACAGTAAGATGATTAGCAAGTTTTTGAGCAGCACTATATACTAAAATTATAAACACTGTATTTTTAATACTTTTAATTCAATTTTGAAAACTCATAAAGTCAATAATCCTTCTATTGATGTCTGCAAAATTTCTTAGCAACTTTATTGTCACCTTCAGCATCAACTACATATCCAGCAGTTACTATTAAGTTTTGAAAAAAAATACTCATTTTTGGCACTGATGCTCTAGAAGATGTTGCAATATTTATTAAGTTATTTTTTTATGTAAAATAATGATTTGAAAAGCATGATCCTTGAATGCTGAGCAAAAAGTAAATGAGTGCCAAAGATAGCACATTATACCTAGAAAGTAATAATTGCATTCTAAAAATAAATAAATATAAATGTTGGAGACTGACTCAAGTCTCATCAGAGTTTACCAGGTTTTCCATTTTAAATTTTAGTCAATCTCTAAATTTTCTTATAAAAGGACTTACTCAATGGCACTTAACAACAATGAAAAACAGATCTAAAATTATATTACTGAAGTCAACATCTCTTATATAAAATAATATTTTCATTGTTAACAAGTGCTATACTCCAGTATTAATTTTGTCTTTTTTAATCTGAGTGTTTTACTTTCATAGTGTTTATCATTTTGGCATCTTCATGTGTTTGTTAGTTTGTCATACAATGTGACTTGCATATTGCTGTGAGGCTGGAAGCAATACCACCAGTATTTCAAATACCAGTAGTGTTACCCATGGTGGCCAGGTTTCAACAGAGTTTCCAGAGAAAGAATGATGATATGCTTCTGAAATACTAGCTGCTAAAACACTTAGGAAAAATCAGCATATTTATATCTGATACAAGGCTAAAGATGAGCATCTGGGGTTGGAATCAGTCAAAATATAATTGAGAAAGAGTTGCTTCCACAAAGCAAAGTTGGCTGTAATGACATGGATGGAGATTTCTGAACCTTCATTTGTTAATGGATCACAACTCAAAATAAGAAATGACTGCAAACATCTATTAATAATCAAAATGTGTGATATATAAAATATGAATCTAGGAAAACAGTAAATCCCCAAAAATGAGACTTCCACCAAGATAGTAGACTAGGCATAGACCCTACATAGACCCTATACAGCAAATAAACAGGAGAACAATGAAACAGATATAGATAATAATTCTGGAATGCTGAGCTTCAGAGGAAAATATAGAAAAGGGAGTTGAATACTTACTAGGAGAAGAAGCTGAACAAGTGTGCAAAAAAGGAAAACAGACAGGTAAATAGTTGGCTGGTGTGACTTGTCCAGGCCATCTTGAACATTTGTGTGCAACTTTGGAAACACATCACAAACTGATGGCACAAATGCAAACTGATGACTGATGACAAGAAATACACTCCCCTGATGATCAGACAGGTGGCCAGCACCATCCTCATCTACTTATGCACAGTCCCTATTCTATCAGAGACAAGAGCGTCTAGGTGACTGCTGGTAGTGGGACACCAGGGGCTAGTAAGCTTCTTCAGACTTGCAGAATTCACAGAACCAGCTAAACCAGTAAGAACTCTCAAAAACACACTGCCTCCAGTTCCATTCTGTGCCTAAAAGACCAAGGCTTATCTCAGCTCACTTAAGGGCCTGCACAAACTACTTATACATTGGGTGCATGAACCACAGAAAGCACCTAACATTACAGAAGCCCAACCCATGACTAGGAACACTACACTTTTATTACCTCTCCTGATTACCTAGTAATCCCCTTGGCTGGCAGGAAGCCCCAGAGTTTTCTTACATCTAGGCCCAAAATGCCCCAGTATTTTTCTTTTATTATTATTTTTTTCTTTCTTCTACTTCTTTTCTTGTTTCTACACCCTTGTTTCTCTCCATTTTTCTTTTATGTTCTGCTTCTCTCTTTTTTCCCTCTTCTTCCTTTGTTTGTGGTTCTCTTGATTTTTCTTTATTAGTCTCTGGCCTTTTTTCCTTTCCCCCCCTTTCCCTAGCACTGTTTGGTGTTTTTTTCTATTGCTTTACATTCTTACTTTTATTTCCCATGGTTTTATTTTCCTTTCCATTTTATTCTATTTTTAGTTATTATATTATTTATAATTGCTGCTGTGAAGTTTATTCTAACCCCTTTATTATTTACTTTGTGCTGTTGTTGTTGTTGTGTACTTTTCTAAAAAATATTTCATGCACGTGTATATTTTTTTCTCTTCCTGTTTCACCTAACATGAAATGGCAACCATGCCCATACAGTCTATCCACAAGTGTACCCTCCATAGCCGTACCCACTGGAAAAAAGCCAGTATCAGCTCTTATACCACATGAACAATCATAGATAGCAGCCAACCACAGCCCAAACCACTCTAAGCTAAGCTACATAAATGGTAAATGGAGAACTGTGAACACACATCCATTCTCTAATCACACCAACCAGGAAGCAAGTGGAGAGTGTCTAATGCCACATCAACATACATACAATTAAATTAAATACAATTCAATACAACCACAAAGACACCATCATGTCCCATATTATTGTTGTTAAATATCATTGAGTCAGTTCCCCTTGTCTCATAGACAGCAGATAATTTCAATTCAGATGAGGGAACAAAATAGAGTGGCTCAAAACTTTGATTAACATTCTGGGGTAGAAAATGTCTCTGAGGAAGGAAAGGCATTGGAACTAC
>NW_006408806.1:3225320-3238748 GCF_000296735.1 Chrysochloris asiatica | reverse complement strand
AAAGAAAGAAAGAAAGAAAGAAAGAAAGAAAGAAAGAAAGAAAGAAAGAAAGAAAAGTATGATATTTAGGTGTGTTCAATGGATTGAGAGTAATCATGAGAAACTGAAAAGGAAAGCAAGAAAAACATAGAAAAAAATTTAGAACTGTTCAGGAAAACACTACAATAACAAACAGATAAAAGATATAAAAGATTAGAAAGAACTCAAAATCTACATATAGAAATACAGATGATCAGGACATAGATTTCAGAAATGGACAGTACATTGAAAGGACAGAGAAGCAGATTTAAATAAATGGAAGATTAAATTATTGAGCTTTAAGAAAAATCTTGGAATATTTTAAGATAGTCTAATGTTTATGTGGTACACCATGCAAAGGAATAACTTACAGGTTATCATAATTCCAAAATATATGAGACAACAATAACAACAACAACAAAGCACTGAGAAAATCTGTGCTTTTCTTGCCAAAGAGATGTTGGAAGAAAACTTGCCTAATATTATGAAAGATGAAAAGATATGTATTCAAGAAGCCCAAAACAAACAAACAAACAAACAAACATAAATAGTACAAACCCAAAAAGAAAATCACCAATGTATATCACAATCAAACTTTCCCAAAACCAAAGATGAGGAAAGAATCCTGATATTAGTTCAGGAAAAGTGAGAATTACTTGTAAGGAGTAAAGAGTAAGACTCAACTCTTATTTATCTTTAGAAACTATGTAGGTAAGAAGGCTATTTATACAAAACTCTTTTAAAAATTTGCCACCAAAAATGATATTCCAAGAAAAACTGTACCTCAAATACAAAAGTGTGATAGCACATGTTCACATAAACATAAATTAAAAGAGTTTGTAATAAACAAATCAACTTAACAAAAACTACTAAAGTTCATGGGACAGAAAATCAACAACAGCAGACAACAATCAGAGCTCAACATACATTACAATTCCACCAGAACTCTAACCAGATATGGAAGCATCCAACTCAAAATTAACCTGCAAGACTAGAAGCAGGGAATCAGAGGTATCAATTTATAAAGAAAGCAACTACAAAGCAAAAGGAGGGAATAGTGTAGTTACAAATCTTCCAAATGGCAAGAAAGTCAACTGGATTTCAGGATAAAACAGAGTACTTTAAACTGGAGAAAAAAAATTAATAAAATATAGGGTAGTCTCAAAAAAAATCAATACACCTTTTTATCAAAATAAAATAAATGAAAATGAAAACAATTACTAAACATTTGTCTACATTATTTAGTGCTGCTGACAGAAATATCACAAATGAATGGGTATAAGAAATATAAATTCATTCTTTCAAAGTTTAGGAATCTCAAACTCCAAATTCAGAGTTCTGGCTGTGGAGATGGATCCTTGTCTCCATCAGCATCCAGCATTCCTTGGATTTTTCATGCTTCATGGCTTCCATTTCCTTCTGGATCTATGAATTTCACAATTTCTTTCTGGTGGAGGTGTTTCCTGCCTTCTCTGCTCACTTTGTTCTCCTTTTATATCCACTATGGTTATCTAACACTGCTACAGGAGAAATAACATCAAATGAAACCTGTATAAGGTTTCCAAGGAGCCATGGGTGAGTTTGAACCACCAACTTTGCAGTTCAAACAACTTTGTAGTCTGATGCATTAGTCCAGTGTCACACCAGAAACTGATTCTTTCACACTTTAAGAGGCTAGAAATACAAATTCAGAGTGCCATCTTTCTCTTGACCAGTTCAAGAGAAAGGACCTTGTCTTCTTTCAGTATCTGTAGGTTCAGTATTCATTGGAAATTTTGACGTATCTTGGAATCCATATTCCCATGGATTTAGGAACTTCACAATACAGGTCCACCAAGTCTAAAGGATACACTCCCGATTCGTCTACTATGGTGGTAGTATGTTCCTTTCCCTGATGAGTCAGGATATAACCTAACCCTTTAGATGGCATCTGACAGAGTTAACATAATATATATGATTATTTACAACACATAGAATAATTACATTAGATCAGGACTAATCACATCAGATCCCATTATGGGAGAAATGATTACATTATGTTAGATCAGCTTCTCAAATGTTGAACCACTGATAATTCAGACCTAGCCAGGTTGACACAAAAATTAAACTACAATATTAAAACAAAAATAACAAAGAAAATGACTAGAAAATCCACAAGCAAAATGAACTCAACACAAAAAAAATATGGAGAACAAAGAAACCAGCAGCACTACAAAATAACAAACAGTAAAATGACAGAAATCAATCCATACCTGTGAATTATTATAATGAATGTAAATGGATTAAATACACCAGTCAAGGGACAGAAACTAGAAGAGTGGGTAAGAAAAAGGATTCTTCAATGTGCTATCTACAAGAGACAAACCTTGTACATAAAATTAAAAATAGACTAAAAATCAAATGTTGGGAAAATATTATCAAGCTAACAGCAATGAAAATAAAAAGGAGTGGCAATTAATGTTTGATAAAATGGGCATAAGATTCAAAGTAGGGCTTATATCATGACAAAGGGAAAAGTGAACAAGAAGACATAAACATAATAAATATCTATTTTCCCAATAGAACACCCTCCAAATGCATGAATTTAACTCTAATAGAACTATCTAGAGAAAAGAAGAGTTATGAAGATGGAAAATGATTGGAAATATTCCAATGGACTAATGAAACATGTAAATATCAGTCTCTATAATCCTGAAACAAGAAGAACTAGATGATGCCTGGCTACCACTACCATCTGCTCTGAAAAGGTGCGTTGGAAGGTCATGGATAGAGTGTGAGAAAATGCAGAACAAAACTCAAAATTAAAAAAAAACAAAAAAAAAAACACACAGATTGCTGGCCAGAAAGAGGCTGGAAGAACTTGAGATCACAGCCCTTGGTCAACTTTCAGGTCAAGAATTGAACACCATCATGTTTCAATTTTCAGCAGGAACATAGAGCAAGCAATAACAAGAATGAAGTATGCACAACACAGAATGGTGAACAATTAGAAATCAACTGATCTGCATTTAATGAAGAACAAATTCAGAAGGGAAAAGGGAAACAGAGGAGGAAGTGGGATAAGTGGAGATTGTAACCATTAAAATCTACCACTTGTCTGTCAGTTTGTCATACTGTGGTGCCTTGTAAGTTGCTGTGATTCTGGAAGCCATGCCACAGATATTTTAAATACCAGCATGGTCACCCACAGTGGAAAGGTTTCAGCTGAACCTCTGGATGAAGACAGACTAAGAAGAAGGAGAGACAAACTACTTCTGAATAGTTGGTCACTAAAAATGTTATGAATAGTAGTGGAATACTGTCTGCACCAGAATACTGAATACTGAAATATGAAGAGCTCCAGAATATTGTCAGATGTAGTGTTGGAAGATGACCCTATCAAGTTGAAAGGCACTCAAAATGCAACAAGGGAAGAGCTGTCACCTCAAATTAGAGTTGACCATGATGACACAAATGAAGTCAGGCCTTCAGGACCTTTATTTGCTGATGAGGCACAACTCAAAATGAAGGGCTGAACAGAAAATTTCAAAGGTCAGCTTGAGAAGCCAAAGTCAAATATTATAACAAAATGTATAAACACCTGTAGTTAGAAAATCAAAATAGAAGAACAATCATCATCTTTCTCAAACTGAGGAAAGTGAAGAAAAAATTCAAGTTTCAACTTCTGGTATTGACAGATTCTATGGGCAAAATATTGACTGATGTAGAAAGCATCAGAAGAAGATAGAAGGCATACTCAGAGTCACTGCACCAAAAAGAAATGGCTTATGTTCAACCATTTCAAAAGGTAGCATAATATCCAGAGCCAATGATACAGAAAGAAGAAGTCCAAGGTACACTGATGGCACTGACAAAGAACAAGGCACCAGGAATTGATTGAATACAAACTGAAATCTTTCTACACACTGATGCATCACTGATGGATCTCACTCATCTAGCCAAAAAATTTGGAAGAAAACTACCTGTCCAACTGAATGGGAGAAATTCCATTCCAAAAGCGGTGACCCAATGGAATGCAGAATTAATCAGACAATGTCATGGATATACCATGCAAATAAGGATTTATCAAAGATAACACAAATACTGCTACAATCATGCATTGACAGAGAATTTTCAGAGGTTCAAGCCAGATTCAGAAGACGGCATTGAATTAGGGATATCATTGCTGATGTCAGATCGATCTTGGGTGAAAGCAGGGTATATCAGAAACATGTTTACCTGTGTTTTATATATTATACAGAGGCTTTCATTTGTGTAGATTATGATAAACTATGGACAACATTGCCAAGAATGATTATTTCAGAACACTTAATTGTGCTCATAAGGAACCTGTATATAGACCAAGAGGCAGTTGTTATTACAAAACAATGGGAGACCAAATGGTTTAATATTTCTAAAAGTGTGTGTCAGGGTTGCATTCTTTCACCATATTATTCAATATGTATGCTGAGCAAAGAATTCAAGAATCTCGATTATATGAAGAAGCACATGGCATCAGGTTTGGAGAAAGACTCATTAACAACCTGCGATATGCAGATAATAAAATTTTGCTTGCTAAAAGCGAAGAGGATGGATATCAAAGACCAGAGTCTTCAGTATGGGTTTCATCTCAATGTAAAGAAAACAAAAATCCTCATCCTTGGACCAATAATTAGTATCCATATAAGTGGATAAAGGATTGAATTTGCCAAATATTTCATTTTTCTCAGATCAACCATCAACATTCATGGAAGCAGCATTTGGCAAATCTGTTGCACAAGACCACTTTAAAGTGTTCAAGAGGGAAAATGTCAGTTTGAGGACTAAGGTGTGCCTAATCCAAGCAATGGTATTTTCAATAACCTCATATGCTCATGAAAGTTGGACATTGAATAAAGTAAACCATGGAAGAATTGATGCATTTGACTTATAGTATTGGAGAATAATGAAAGTACCATGGAATGCCAAAAGAACAAACAGATCTGTGCTAAAAGAAGTAGAGGCAAAATGCTTCTTGGAAGCCAGGTTGGCCAGATTTCATCTGTCATACTTCAGAAATATTATCATGAGGGAATAGTCACTGGAGAAAGATCTCATGTTTGGTAAAGTGGAGGGTCAGAGAAAAAGAGGAAGACCCCCGAACTAAATGGATTGGCACAGTGGCAGCAGCAATGTACTCAGGCATAGCAACAATTGTGAGGATGGCACAGCATTGGGCAGTGTTTCATTCCATTGGTGTAGGGTCACTGTGAGTTGATACTGACTCAGTGGCACCTAACCACCACTACCACAACAACAACCAGTAAATGAAATGAAATATATACTTTGCTAAATGAAAAAACGATGATCTGTTCTGTAAACCTTCACTCAATTCAAAATAAAAAGTTTAAAAAGTTGAGGTAAGATGCAGTATCAAATTTTTAACAAAAGTCAAGTGCTTTTGTCAAGGTCTTTGATCTCCATCCTCTTTAACAAAAGTCAGAAGCTTCTGCAAAGCTTTTCAAATTACTAAAACTTTGCAGAAAGATTATGGGAACTATAACATATAAAACAAAAGGTTTTAGGTGGATCAAAACTTTTAAGGAAATCCATAAAAACCTCATAGATGAGCCAAAAGAAGAAAGACTATTAACCTTAACAAATGAAGAAATTGTGTCTGGTGTTCAGAAATTCATGGGAAAATATTGTGTAATTACCTCTGATAAAATAACTGTTAAAGATGGTATATCACATGGATTGGCATTTTCAGCTTGAAGAGAACATCTTGACCTCAGCAAACTTTTGTCTTGATAGGTGCATTGCAAGGCTGCCAGTTCAGAATGGATCTTTCCATCACTCTTTTAAGCAAGATTGAAGCTAATTTTATGGAAGAAATTGTAACCAGGAACAAGTTTGTGATAATATTATCAACAGAGAAAAGTCCAATAAAATAGTCAAGTTTGTGTTTTTCTCTGGACCAGGTAAATCCCAGGCATAGCTCAGAAGGTTATATAGCGACTTTGTTTTGAAGGAACAATCTTGATATATTTTATTGAAGAACACAGAATGATCATAGAGGCTTGTCATGAAGACAATTTAAGAAAACTTGAAACTACATTGGTTAGAAACCATCCAGGAAAGTGGTACTGTAAAAAAAAAAAAAAAAAAAAAATTCCATCACACAATGTTTCTGCTCGTTTTCCAAAGGTGGTAAGAGTTGTCCTATGAAAATTTCATTGGGAAACCATTTCCATTCAAACCTATGGCCTTTGACTTGCCGTTTCAAGCTTCTTTTTGTTCCCCAAACTCAAACAATATTTAAGCAGAACACAATTTGTGTCCCCTAGGGATGACAAAATTTGTTTTGACGTGGTACAAATCAAAGAGTGCAGGATTCTTTCAGAAGGATGGAGGAAATGGGAACACTGCCTTCAGTAGTGTATAGATCTAGATGGAGGACATATCAAGAAACAATAGCTTCACATTCTCATATTTTTGTTTAGTAAAAGTTTCTAAGATTTTTTGTAGCAATACTTTTTGACTTATCCTCATACACTTTGTTGTTGTTGTTGTTATGTGCCATGGAGTCGGTCCCAACTCATAGCGACCCAGGCTGTAAATCTTTACGGGAGCAGAAAGCCTCATCTTTCTCCCACAGAACAGCTGGTAGTTTTGAAGTGCTGACCTTAAGGTTCATAGCCCAACCAGAGCTCCTTTAAGAGGCAGTATATAAGCCCTTCTACTCATCAGGTTGCTATGGGTGGGAATCAACTCTATGGCACTTAACAACAACAACAACAAACCCATCCTGGTATGGTGCTGTAGGATCAGCACTGGACTATGAAGCACAAGGTTGGCAATTCAAACCCACCATCTGCTCCTTGAAACTCTTATGGTGTCTCTATGAGTCCGGACCAACTTGAAGGCATTTCACAACAGCAAGAGAAACAGCCCATCAAAAAAGTAAGCCTACTGCTACTGAGTCAATTAAAACTCATAGTAACTCTTTATAGGGCTCTGAGACTGCAAACCTTTATGGGATAACACATCCTGGATAGCGATAGTGGATAGTGATAGTGGATAGTGGATAGTGAGTTTGAACTGTTGTACCATTGAGTCTGTTTCGACTCACAGTGACCCTGTATAGCGTTTCCCAGGCAGTAAATCTTTACAGGAATAGAAAGACTCATCTATGAAGTGGCTGGTAGATTCTAACTGCCAACCTAGCAGTTAGCAGTCCAACACATAACCACTACACTACGAGGGTGCCCAAAATCTATATTAGTATTAATGAATACAAAAATCTATTATTTTCTGGCACATCAAAGCATTCAGTAAATGTTGGCTTCATTCTTTCTCCAACATATATCTTTTTGGGGGGGGATATTTTAGTCCTGGTATGCCATTGCAAGAGAATGGCCAGGACTGTAAAGTCAGTTAGAACTGCAAGGCCAGTGGTTCAAACACATCTGCTACCCTTTGAAAACCCTATATAAAGTTACTATGAGTCAAAATGGATTCCACAACATTTAACAACCAAAAAATCAGATGATAATATATTTATTTTAAAAGTTATTCTGTATATATGTCATGTTTTAAGAGCCATCCTAGAAATGCAAGGAGTGGAAAACAGACAAATAATTTGAATAAGTAAGCTTCTAAGTTCTTAGTATAATCCTGTGAATCACTGTTTTGTAGTAGTCAGATGGCTGTTATATGCCAAACTAAATATGTTCCTGATGTTTTCTTTTTCTGTAAACCCAAATACCATGAATGTGTAGTCTGTTTAGTATGCAATTAATTGAGTAGTGGAATTTGTATGCTAAGCTAGACTTTAGTAGATAAGAAGATAGTCATGCTGGAAATATATAATTATGATGTTGTGTTGTAACAATAATAAGTTTAATAGTTACCAATTTACAGGTTCTTTTTTTGGTTTTTATAGTTGTTGTTGGTAATTGGATAAGGTGAACTCATTGCAAATATTTATATAAAATTTTCATTTTAGCACTTAATATCATATCTACACTTGCATTTTATGTATTCCACACCCTTTAAAATTAATTTTCCACATTTGCTTTTGTGTTCATGAAGAATGGAATTCACAGGAAAAGAACCAAGCCAATATATTTCAGTAGTACAATCTGAACTAAGATGAATTAGATGCATCTTTCCCTCTAGACTCTGGAGCAAAAGCAGTCAATAATTTAGTCACAGTATATCTCTAGAGGAAATTACGATTTGTAAATGTGTCATAGTCTGCGAAAAGGTGGATCCATTATATACATTTTACAATTGTAATACTGTTGTATGTGTGCACAAATTTATGAACTGGATATTCTGTGGTCTCTGCTGGATTCTTGGTTTTGTTTATGCTACAAATTTGTTCCTTTCAATATAAACTGGGGAATAATTAGGTCAACCCTGTGGAGTATACCCATCTATTATGAACTAACTCCAATAACCTATTACCATGTCAGTACATGGAATGGTATGTTAGAAAATTTTCAAATTGTTTTATTTTGTTACTAAAGGAAATTAGTATCTAAAATAATGTAGAAAAAAATCCTACAATGGATAATATCTGTATTAAACTTCATATCTAATACTATGCATTGAACAGAACGTAGTTTTTACATATCTGTTGGCTTGTTTTTGCTTTTGATGGCTTATCAGATAAAAGTAGTATTCTTTATTTTTTCCCACTGTTTATTCTTTTTTATTTCCATTATTATTATTAATCTTTACTCTTGAGTTTGTCAATTTTTTACACAAATATATCACTTTTAAACAAAAAAATGAGATGTCATTTATCTACCATAAACTGTACATAAATTGCATATTTAGCTGTGATTAATGTGACAGTGTATGTAGCTGTTGTTGTTAGGAGTCATTGAGTTAGTTCTGACTCATGGCAACCTTACACACAGCAGAACAAAACACTGGCTGGTCCTGTCCCACCCTCACAATTGTTATTATATTTAAGTCCATTTTTGCAATCTATGTGTCAACCTATTTCATTGAGAGTCTTTTCTTTTTTTTCTTTTTTGCTGGCCCTCTACCAAGCATGATGTCCTTCTTCAGGGATTGGTCCCTCCTGATAACATCTCTAAAGGAGATAACAAAAGTTCACCATTGTCAGTTCTAAGACATTTTATAACTCTACTCTTCTAAGACATATTTGTTCATTCTCTGTCAGCTTAGGGTACATTCAGTATTCCTCACCAACATCACAAATCAAATGCATCAGTTCTTCTTCAGTTTTCCTTATTCATTGCTCATTTTTCACATGCATATGTATATAGGTGTATTCCATTTAAAAATCACCAAAAATTTCAAGATACAAGTAATTTTACCAACAATTATCTTGCCCTCCTTTTGCTACTTATCTCTCATTCTATCCAGACATCTATTAGCATAGTTTAAGTCATATAGATTAATTTGCATTTTCTAGAATGTTATATGAAATACACACACACACACACATATATATATATATATGGAGCTCTGGTAGCATAGTGGTTATGAATTGGGCTGTTAACCTCAGGGTCAGCAGTTCGAAACTACCTTCTCTTCCATGGAATAAAGATGAGGCTATCTGCTCCTGTAAAGATTTACAACCTCAGAAACTCTGTACAGGATTGCTATGAGTTGGAACCGACTCCATGGCACATTGTTGTTGTTGTTGTCAGGTGCCATCGAGTCGGAACCGACTCATAGCGACCCTATGCACAGCAGAACGAAACAATGTTCGATCCTGGGCCAACCTCACTACCGCTGTCACACTTGAGTCCATCAATGATGCCACCTGGCTGATCCATCTCATTGGGGGTCTTCCTCTTTTTCTCTGACCCTCCACCCTACCCAGCATGACATCCTTCTCCAGCGATTGTTTCCTCCGGACAATATGTCCAAAGTAGGAGAGACGAAGTTTAGCCATCCTGGCCTCCAAGGAGCACTCTGGCTGCACTTCTTCCAAAACAGATTTATTGGTTCTTTTGGCAGTCCATGGCACTTTCAGTATTCTCCTCCAACACCACAACTCAAAGGCATCAATTCTTCTACGATCCTCCTTATTCACTGTCCAGCTGTCACATCCATATGAGGCTATTGAAAACACAATGGCCTGGGTCAGGTGCACCCTAGTCCTCAAGCTGACATCTTTACTCTTCAACACTTTAAAAAGTTCCTGTGCAGCAGATTTGCCCAGTGCAATACATCGTCTGATCTCTTGACTGCTACTTCCACGAGTGTTGATAGTTGATCCAAGAAGAATGAAGTCCTTGACAACTTCAATCTTTTCTCCATTGATAAGAATGTTGTTTATTGGTCCAGTGGTGAGGATTTTTGTTTTCTTGACATTGAGATGTAATCCATATCGAAGGCTGTGCTCTTTAATCTTCATAAGTAAATGTTTCAAGTCCTCTTCACTCTCAGCGATCAAGGTTGTATCATCTGCATATCGCAGGTTGTTAATGAGTCTTCCTCCAATCCTGATGCCACGTTTTTCTTCATACCATGGCACATAGCAACAATTATATATATATACATATACATATACATGTATGCATATATGTAGATATACATATATTATATGTATATGTATATATATATATTATGCACTCTTTTTACTTGATTTATTTACTCCACATTATTTTGAGACTCATCAGTGTTGTTGCATCTATTAGTAGTTTGTTCCATTTTATTCCTGAATAACATTTAATTATATGCATAGAGTACAATATCTTTATTTATTCAGAACTGATGAATATTTGGGTTGTTACCAGTGTGGACTATTATAAAGAAAGCTGCTATGAATATTCATATACAAAATATTTTTGGACATATATTTTCACTTCTTTTGAGTAAATATTTGAAGTAGAATGAGTAGGCCCTATGTTTATGTTTAATTTATTGCAATTTGTTTATATTTATAGCCATAGGAAACTTTGAGACTGCTTTATCAAGTAGTTATACCAATTACATTACCATCCATAGAAATGTCAGATTTCTACATTCTTGCCACTTCTGGGTACTGTCAATCTTTAAATTTTACCATTACATAGTTGTGTTTCTAATTATGGTTTTATTTTTAATTTTATTAAAAACAAATGACTAGTTATTTGATCATCTTGACCATTCATCACACTTCTTATATGAAGTGACTTTTCTAATAGTTTGCCCAATACAAATGCAGATAGCCATTCTTTCCCCCATGGAGCATGTGATGGGTTTGAATCACCAAACTTTCAGTTAGTAGCTCAATAAATAATCACTGTACAACCAGATCTCCTTGAATATTTTCTTCTTATTGTATTCTAAAAGTTTGCAATGTATTTTGAACGCAAGTTCTTTGTTTAATATTTGCTTCCAGCTGTGAGTTTTTGTTTTGTTAATGACATCTTTCAAAGAAAAGAAAGTTTTAATGTTGATAAAGTTCAGTTTATCCTTTTTTTTTTTTTTTTTCTTTTATGGATTGTTTCTCTCTGATTCATCTAAGAAATCTTTTCCCACCCCCAGATCACACAAATATACTCTTCTCATTCTAGAATATTTATAGTTGCACATTTACATTTAGATATGTGATCCATTATCTTATGATAGTGTGGAGTATGGTTAATGATTATTGTATCTGTAAATATATCCAGAAGTTCTGTTGTGGCGCTGCAGGATAATGCGCTGGACCGCAAGGTCAGTTTGAGCTTCAAACCCTCCAACTGCTCCTCTGAAACCATATAAAGGATTACTATCAGTTGGAACTGATTCAAGGGCACT
The DNA here is from genome assembly GCF_000296735.1 of Chrysochloris asiatica. Taxonomy (NCBI): domain Eukaryota; kingdom Metazoa; phylum Chordata; class Mammalia; order Afrosoricida; family Chrysochloridae; genus Chrysochloris; species Chrysochloris asiatica. The sequence goes on along the minus strand of NW_006408806.1, from coordinate 3,226,997 downwards.
TAACAACAACAACAAACGTATTCAAGGTGTTCAGTTACATTTAATGAATACTTTCCAGCTAAATAACATTTATATATATATATATATATAAGCCACAAATCAGTTAATGCTATATGTAATATTGCTGTTATTAAGTGCTATCAAGTCAGTTCCAACTCATAGTGACCTTGTATAGAGTTTTGGATGCTATAAATCTTGGGAACAGAAAGTCTCATCTTTCTCCCATGGAGTGACTGGTGGACTCAAACCAGCTGCCTTGTGGTTCACAGTCCAGTGCTAATAATAGTGAGCCACCGAACTATCAGGTATAATATATATCTGACCTAATCATAGAAATATTTCTTATTAATGTACCAAGTAAGTCAAAAAGCATTGTTAGTAGGGTTGCTGTTGTTGATAAGTGTCATCGAGTCGATTCCGACCCATAGTGACCCTGTATAGGGTTTCCAAGGAGCAGCTGGTGAGCTTGAACGACCGACCTTGCAGTTCAAGTGACTTTGCTGACTGACGCATTAGCCCAGAGCGCCACATCGGGACTCCTCTACCAGTTCATAAATGCACAGGTGTTTTTCAAACAAAATGCATTTAAAGATGTCTCTCCACCAGTGATAGCTACAGACAAATTTTGTCAGTAACATGCTTCTCCTTGTCTCTTTGAAGTCCTGATGCAGCACTAGGCCACAAAGTCTGCTTGAACCACAAAATTGGTGGTTCAAACCCACCAGCTGCTTCTCAGAAAACCTATACAGGTCACTATGAGTAGGAACTGACTCAATAGCACTATTCAACAACAAGAAGTCTCTTTGATTGACTACCAATAAAAAAAAAAAAGAAGAAGAAAAGGTTCAATCAAAAGAATGTTAGACTAGCTAAATTTAAGACAGAGAGGTCAACTCAGAAGGTTATGGTGGCATATTGTTGTTGTTGTTGTTTTGTTTTGTTTTGTTCTGTTTTGTTTTTAAAGATTCAAGAAATAAATTCTACAGAATTTCTCAAAGAATGCAGAACTGTCACATGGGGTTATTAAGAGGAAGTTTTAAGAAAATTGAAAACTGTATAACTGAGAAGAATACAATCTGCTTCCAAAAGTGTTTAGAGTGTCAAAAATTCAATGGAAAAGCTCAATTCTGTCCTATACGTTTTCTATGAGTCAGAATAGATTCATTGGCAGTGGGTTGGTTTTTTGTTTGTTTGTTTTGAATGAAGTTAAAAATACATATGTTTTGGGGGTATAGGTGGAAGCCTGAACCACAATCAGACCTTAAGAGACGGGAAATTTCTCCACTTGAAAGGACAAGCAGACCAGCTGGGAGCAGCTAGAAAACCAGAAGATACCTCTTGAAAGAATGACCTACAGAAAAAATACAAAACAATAAGGGCAGTCTGACTGTTACCACAAGAACATACAGGTGGCTTGGCCAGGAGACATCAAGGCAAGTGGTCAGATCCTCTCAGTGCAAATTCGCTTCCAAGACTAAGACGTAAGAGTAATATATGTTTTGACTGACATCCATGCACGTCACCCAGAAGGGGAAGTGACCCGAATAACATCAATGAAGGGGCGAGCTAAGCCCTACATCATTCAGCAAACTACTGTCAGCCAGTAGCGAGGCAACATCTGAGGACTCATGGGCTCAGAGTCAATGACACACCCACAGAGAGCTACAGTGAAGAGCG
>NW_006408806.1:3217961-3224564 GCF_000296735.1 Chrysochloris asiatica | reverse complement strand
CAGGAGGGTAACTATGCCAATGAAATGATGGATGATGGAATGAGTGTAAAGCTGATGTTCTCCCATGTAGACTATCACACAATTCACAATAAAACATTAAAAAAAAAAATACATATGTTTTCGTATAACTCAAAGTTTAAAAATTCATCTCAATCAAAACTGATTTACAAGAAATGATAAAGGAAATTATTTGGCAGAAGGGAAACAGAAGCTTGATGAAAATTTATAAGTACACATAGGTTTCATCCAAAATTCATATATATCCACCGTCACTTTCACCACCGTCTACTATTTGGAAATTATTCATTAAATCCAGCTCACACTCCAGGTAAGGAGAATCTTTTGTAAGGAACAAATGTTAAATAATTTTTGGAAATATTTTTGAATTACCACAGGTATTATATTTAGCATTTAATAGCTAAAATGTATTGAATAATATTTGCCACACTTTTTTATTGTTGTTAAACGGATACTATTTGCATCAAAGGACTTATCCTTATTTATTTGTTAGATATAATAGGATTCTCAGTAATAGCCCCCAAATCTTCCTTCAGCCAAGGTTTGAGAATGATACCATTGAATAGGCCATGGTACATTGAATAATTCAACAGTTGATGATAATAATATAATGATATCAACTATTTTTATGTGCCCAACATACCTCTTTCATTGGTGAACTACTGTTCAATCCAAGAGCATACAGTTCAGCAAAGGGTAGGCACAAAAATAATACTAAGCAATTACAGTCTTTCTCTGGACTTCTATTTAGACAGTGGTGGGATTTAGTAAAGTAGTAAAGAACAGAGATTCTAATTTTGAACTGTTTGTGTTAGGATCCCAGTTCCACCAGTATGGAACCATGTGAAAACTGGGAAAATTACTTAAACTTCTCTTTACTCCATTTTTCTTGAATCTAAAATTAAGACAAAAAATTGCACCTACATTATAAGGTTGTTGTGGTATCCAATTATTTAAGGCTTACATAGTTATTTTCAATAACCTCATATGCATGCAAAAGCTGGTCAGTGAATAAGGAAGACCATAACAGAATTGATGCCTTTGAGTTATGGTGTTGAAGGACAATACTGAAAGTGTTTTGGAACAAGTGCAGCCAGAATACTCCCTAGAGGCTAAGATGACCAAACTTCATCTCTCATACTTTGGACATATTGTCAGGAGGGACCAGTCGCTGGAGAAGGATATCATGTTGGTAAGGTGGAGGGTCAGAGGAATAGAGGAAGATCCCCAATGAGATGGATTGGCCAAGTGGCAGTATCTATGGACTCAAGAGTGGCAACAATGGTGAGGTTGGCCCAGGATTGGGCAGTATTTCGTTCTGCTGTGCATAAGATCGTTATCAGTTGGTACCAACTAGATGTTGGTACCTAACAACAAAAACAACAAACAAAGATATATCATACATTTATATTCATCTATATTTAAAATTATATTTATATTTACTGATGTGTAACCCTATACTTGTGTGTCACTGGACTGAGAACCACAAGGTTGGAAGGTCAAACCCACAAGCTGCTCCTTGAAAATTCTATACAGGGTGACTATGAGTCAGAACTGATGCAACATCACTTAACAAAAACAACAACTCTAACAAGTGTCTTTCTGTAAAATAAAATCAAAACAAAGATGGGGAAAAATAAAAAGTGTATGCTAATTTAATTGTTTATGCCCTTTAATCGAGCTGTGTCTGAATCCATACACAAATTTTAAAAGCCAATAAATTCCTTTCTTTTCCTAAGTATATTTCAAATTTGAAACCATTTTGAGAAATACAATATGTGAAGTTGACAACACTGTACTTTGCACATAATTCTTACTGTTTTCAGGTGATATCAAGTCAATTTTGACAAATAGTGATCCAGTACAACAGAGCACAACTGCCTTATAGGTTTTCTAGGCTATAATTTTGAAGGGAACTGGATGGTAGGTCTTTTTCCAATAAAGAAGCTGGTTTAGTCAAAATTGCCACGTCATCCTTCCAGTTAGCAACCATAACTCCCCAGTAATAGTGTTTTATGTTGTTCCTAAGTAGTCTGTTGCAATGTGTTGTTAAATGCCATCTAGTAGGTTCCAAGTCATAGACTTGTGTAGGTTGCAGAGGAGCATTTCGTGGGTCACGGACCTTGCAGTTAGTCACCCAGTGCTTATCCTAAAGTGCTACACTAGGACCTCCTGTTGTTATTTCGTTGGTAAATGAGATGGAATCAGTTCTGATTCATAGCTATCCTGAATAGGGTTTCTACATAGCAACTGATTGAGTTGAACTGCCATTTTTTTCCCCACTAAATGTCCAGTTTTTATTCTATAGCACCACACCAAGACCTCCTGGTATATGCAATTTCAATGAAAAAATACGGACTATTGTAACAAACTTTGAATTATATGTAAGTGGTAGTCTTAGTGTCCAGATAGGTGAACTAGAATGAGTGAATCGATTTGGAATTCTCATTTGTTGGATCATTGCCTGGGAAGATTGCATTTCTGCCCTGAAACAGAAAGGATAATCCCAAATGAAGTAAAGTCTAGGTCAATTGCTTAGAGAAAAGAAATTATCAGAGGAAAATAATGTCAAAAGGCCTATTGATAGAGGTAGGGGCAGGTACTGGCAGATTTTATTGTTAAAAAGTTGCAAAAACTTTATTTGAAACTTAATTTAAGAGTAGCATAGGTATTTTGTTTCACCGTTTCAAAAATCTCTCACAAATAATATAAAACCAGCTTTGTATCCATCAACATACTATTTGTTATTGTTAAGTGCCGTTGAGTTGATTCTGACCCATAGTGACCCTGAAAGGGTTTCCAAGCAGCAGCTGGTGAGCTTGAACCACTGACCTTGCAGTTCAAATGACTTTGCAGTCTGATGCATTAGCCCACAGCACCACACCAAGACTTAGTATACTTTAATTTTACATGAAAATATGTCTGAATTTATTTTGCTGCAAACACAAAAAACATTGATTTCTTAAGCATGAGGCTTTTTTATTCTTTAATATAAAAATTCATATTTGCTATGATAGATATTGGAGTCCTGGTATGGCAGTGTGGGTTAATGCGCCAGACTGCAAAGCTGTTTGAAATGCAAGGTTGATGGTTCAAGCTCACCAGTGGCTCCTAGGAAACTCTATACAGAGTCACTATGGGTCTGAACCGACTCGACAGCACTTAACAAAAACAACAAATGATAGATATGTTGTTGTTGTTGTCAAGTGTCACCAAGTCAGTTCTGACTCATAGCAGCCCTGCACAGGGTTTTCAAGGAGCAGCTAGAGTGTTTGCGTTGAGGACATTTGGATTAGCAGTCCAGTGCCAAGTGATTTCCCTTTAAATTGCATTGGAATATGCACATGTGAATGTGTGTGTGGATATACATATACATTCAAGTAATCTCTTAGTCCAAAAACTGTCATGAAAAATATCAAAATGCTTAGCCAACTAATTCAATATTGCTTGCTAATGTGTATTTTAAAAGGTGGTGTGACAAGTTTTCAAGTATCAATCACTTGTTAAGAAAAGGTAGCAGTATATTGAGATAATTCATTGTACAGAAGAAAAGGTTAGGAAAGCAATTTAGTAGTCACATTCAATGGAAAAAATAAAAATATTTATTATTCTGGTGGTCAGTAATAAAGAAAGGTGAATTTTAATGTGAACAATGTAAGTTAAATGACAATAAGAAAAATAATATAAATGCTATATTTCCTAAAATGAGAATATTTCAAAAATCAAATATATGGCATAGTATAACATCTTCTTTCTTCTTCTTTTTTTTTTTTTTATTGTGAATTGAGTGATAGTTTACATGGGAGAACATGAGTTTTACACTCATCCTATCATACTTCATTTCATGGCAATGATTGTAATTCCTTCCATGCATCATCATTCCACAGTATTTGCTTCTATTCCCTCTGTTGTTGGGTTTTTGTTTTGTTTTTTAAAATATACACCAAACACTGAGGAATATATGATAATTTAAAAAAAAAACAAAGGGCATATTCTGCAAGCCTGGCTCTTGGCTGCCAGCACACAATCTTTCTTCTTCCATGAGTCTTAAGTCTTCAGCTGCTCTATCTCTCCATGTCATCACCTCTGCTTCCGTCCCTGGTGTTGCTGCTTCTCTGATGGGTCCCACATTCTTCTGCTCTTCTTCTTTGATGGTCCTAGGGTTCTGTTCCTGAACTGAAAGATTAATTACCCCCCTTTTTGTTAAAAAAAAAAACTTCTATCTTTTGAGTTGTGACAATCACTCATGATTACGATTACTCAATATTGAATCATAACAATCTTATCACCATCTGTTTTTACCAGATCTATTTAGACAAGATGAAAACTATTCATTGGGGAATTCTACCCTCCCCTGCACATTCTGTAACTAAACTCCCACTTGAAAACTTGTAGGCCATTCACTTCGTGCTTTTATACCCCACCTCTTCTCCCCCATTTTAGGTAGCTAATGTCTAAGTTACCAATCCCTATCAACCCTGTGCACAGAGAAGTTGAGAATGATCCTTGCTGTAAAGATTCTTTCCCTCTTGGTTGGTATTTTAACCTACTACATCCCTAACTATAGGTCAAGTTCATCAAATTGTAGCAATTTACACTTGTTTTCTTTATTATTATTATTATTTTTAATCTTCTACTAGTCAAGTTCTAATCATCCATCCATCAAAGCTAGGTCAAATAAGTGCTATCTGCAAGTTTGGGTGTTCTTGTGCATCTTCCGTCACTTCAATATCAGCTGGATGCTTCACTCTCAGCTCTAGCCCTCTGTGGCTATTTATTTGTCCATGGTCTTAGGAGTCCCTAGGTCTCACCATACTTTGGGCCAACCCAGGTTTCACAATACCCCAGGTTGACAATAGTCTATGAAATAAAGTCAGACTCAGCCTATATTATTACTGCTGCTTTTCCCCCATTTCCACTCACCAGTAGACCAATGTGATCACAAGCAAGCTTACATGCCTGCTCATGTATTCCCTTTAAGTTTCAGTCTGGAAGAGAGTTTGTCCTGAAGGGACTTGAGAACTTGTCTTGATGGATTCCCAAAGAACAACTTGCTTGTTCTTGTGGTAGCCAATCAGACTGCCCTTTTTGTTTTTGATTTTTTCTTACTGCTCTTTTTTTCAAGAAGCATCTTCTGTTTCTCCAGCTGATCGAGGCTGGTCTGCTTGTCTTTCAAATGGGAGTTTCCCACCTCAGAGGATTCTGGATGGGGATCAGGATTTCACATAAGGTCTTATACACTACAAAGGCTCCACAAGAAACCTCTTTCACTGGGCAAATCCCAGAACCCCTTTTAGGTATTCCAATGAGTTGTAGGATAAAGACAAGCTTATAAGCTTTCTATAATCATATTTCTAGATAGTCCTTTTTGTCACCCTCAAGTGTCTATTTTAATTCATAAGACAGTCAAGAATCTTAACATTATTTCCCTTCTTTTATCCATTTAGACTATGCCTCAATACCTGTACTACAGAGCCCTGTAGCTCCAAGGCTAAGCATACATCACTATTTACCTCTGTCCCATTTAGTCTGTGCTAAACAGCCTAAGTGTTCTCTTATCTACCTTGTTCTTCCATCCCCCTCCCCCTTCTTGTGTATTACCCACTCCAAAACCCAAACAATTTCTTCAGATGTTTGCTGGCTGTTCAAATCTCTTCCTTGGTAAAGTGTCTGTTCATGTCCTGTGCCAATTTTAGTATTGGGTTCTTTGTCTTTTTCTTGTAGAGGTGTTATAGTTTCCTATAGATTTTAGAGATTAACCCTTGTCTGATACCTCATTGCAAAAGGTCTTTCCCATTCTGTGGGCTCCCTTTTTAATCTTTTGATGCACATAAGTTTCCAATTTTTAATATGTCCCAATCATCTATTTTGTCTTCTTTTATTGATGCATTTCACAATGATTGGTATTCTGCATGTGCTCTGTATTAGAGCCTTTATATTTGTCCCTATTTTTCATTGATGACATTTATAATTCTTGGCTTCACATTTAGGTCTTTAATCTATGCTAATTTGAGTTTTGCATATGCTGTGTGGTAAAGGTCTCATTTCAATCTTTTAAATATCGATTTCCAGTTCTGCAGTAGCATGGTATGTTCTTCTATTTTTGTAAGTCTCTTTCCGTTTCTTGTAGTAATGTTTTGTAGTTTTCTTTGTATAGGTCCTTTATTTTTCTGGTTACATTTATTCCTAAATATTTCATCCTTTGGGCAGATATCTTAAATGGTATTGCTTTCCTAATTTCCTTTTCAATGCTGTCATTATAAGTATAGAGGAATCCAACTGATTTTTGTATGTTGATCCTATGCCCTGCCACTTTGTTGAATGAGTTCCAGTAGTTTTTTTTGTTTGTTTGTTTCAGAGTCTCTGAGGTTTTCTATGTATAGGATCATATCATCTTCAAATAGACAGAGCTTTACTTCCTCTTTATCAATTTGGATGCCTTTAATTTCCCTATCTTGCCTTATAACTTTGGATAAGATTTCCAACACAATATTGAATAGGAATGGTGAAAGGGGCATGTTGTGTGGTTCCTGTTCTCAGAGGGAAGGCTTTCAGTTTCTCCCCACTGAGAATGATGTTGGTTTT
>NW_006408806.1:3195778-3216334 GCF_000296735.1 Chrysochloris asiatica | reverse complement strand
TTGACCCTTTAATCAAAAGATAATATCTATCTTTATCTATTATGTGGTTTTTGCTTTAAAGTTTATTTTATCAGAGATTAGTATTGCTGCTACTGCTTGTTTTTGATAGCAATTAGCTTGTTATATATTTTTCCATCCTTTAACTTTTAGTCTGTTTTTGTTTTCGTGTGTAAGGTATGCATCTTGCTTACAGCATATTAAAGGATCTTGTTTTCTTATCCTTTCTGCCATTCTATGTCTCTTAACTGGTACAGTTAATGCATTGACATTCAGTGTAATTATCAGTAGATATTAATTTATTGTGGTCATTATGTTTGTTTTTCTATGGTGTTGCTGGGTTTTCTTTGTTCTGCATGCCTTCCTGTGCTGAGTTCATGGTTTTTTGTGTTCATTCTTCTCAGTTTCTTCATAGTTTTAGTGTTTCCATGTTCTACTTTGATTTTCATTTTCTTGGTATGTTGTGAAGTATTAATTTTCTTTGAGGTTACCTTATATTCTATTAACTTTTTCCTCCATTTAAACCAGTTTATTTTATCCTGCAATCTACCTGAACTCCTCATCACCTGGATCTCTGTTCTTATGTGTTTTCTTTCTTTCACACTGTAAATGTTTTGATCATAGACTGACCTCCCAGATCCTCTGAATTTGTTCATGTAGTTTTGTTCTATTCTGCAGTCTTCCCTCTGTTGATTGAATTCAGGGTGGTGATACCATGTATATCAGTCTCTGTGTGTTGTCTGTTCTCAGTCCAAAGAACTCCCTTTAGGATGTTCTGAAGCATGGGATTGACTTTGGAAAAATCCCTTAGCTTCTGTTTATCCGGGAAACATTTATTACACCATTATATTTGATTTGCAGCTTTGCTGGGTAGATGATTCTTAGTTGGCAATTTTTTTTTTTCTTTCTATTGCCTTCTTGCCTGTATGGTTTGTGCTGAGAGATCAGAGCTTAATTTGATTTCTTTGCCTATTTAAGTAGCACTTCTCTTTTCTCTAGCTGCTTTCAGGATTCTCTCTTTTTCTTTGATTTTGGAGAGCTTGATTATTATATGTCTTGATGATTTTCCTTTGGATTCTATCCTTCTGGGGTTCTTTGAGCTTCTTGAATGCTTGCCTGTTCTTTTTTCAGGATGTTAGAAAAATTTTCTTCCAGCAGTTCTTCAACTATCTCCTCTGTGAACTTCTGTGGTTCTTCCTGTTCTGGAATGCCAATAATTCATAAGCTATTCTTCTTCATGTTGTCTGATATGAATCTTAGACTTTCTTCAGATTTTTTTTTTTTTTTTTAATCCTTCTTTCTTCTTCATCTTCTATCTTAGCAGTATTGAGAGATTTGTTTCCACCTCTCTGGTCCTGGCTTCCAGTTCTTCAATTCTACTGCTTTGCCCTTTCAGTGTATTCTCTATTTCTGATTTTTTAATTATTATTATTAATCATTTGGACCTCTCTTTGCAGGTTTTTAATTGTTTCCAATGCTTTATCTATCTTATTTGATCCTTTCTGTAGCACCTTCCTGACTTCTTCCTTGTTTTCCTCAACCCCTCTGTGCAGTGTTTGGATGTATCTTAATATCATCTTCCTGAATTCTTTCTCAGGCAGTTCCAAAACCTGTCCTTCAGCTCATTTTCTCTGTTACTGTGTCTTGTTTTTGGACGTGTGCCAATATGGTCAGCTGTTTCTTGAGCATCTTCAATAATTAGGTGTGATTTCAATTAGATATATTTATGTTGATATATTATTATGCTTTCTGATTGCCTTCAGGTAGATGTGATCAGGAGTTAGGCTTCCTTTTCACTTTTCTTATTACTCAACTCCAAGTAACTGTAGCAGGTGTTGGTTGTCTATCTGATGTATGGTAGCTGATATACGCTTTTGCATGGATGATGAGATTTTATTGTGATTGTAACTTGGCTATATGACTGTAATTGCTGTCACTTCTTGAGTAGCTTAGGGAGTGAAAGACATCACTTTACTTTAAAAGGGTGCCAAAATGGGAGAAAAAAATGGTTCAAGATAGTCTATGTTTTTTCTCCTAGTGGGAAACAATTCACAGTTATGCAGATCTGTGTGCATGCTGTAGAGCCCTCTGGGAGTAGGAGGGATGTCCACTGACCCAGACACTCCCTTTAGTCACCTGAATGGTGGTGTGCAGATAGAGAAAGGGAAATGGGTGGACAAAAATTGTTTGCACCTTTATCTCTAAAGTTAGGTCAGGGATCTGCAAAGGGATTTCTTTCCTGCAGCCATATTCATTCTCTGTTTTAGTGTGTTTTTAAAAGGATTTGGTTTTATACACTGTTCTTGTAAATAGTAGCTGATGTTGGCTCTTGCCTTTTATGTTGGGGTCTTACAGGGTATAAATGTGGCTTGGCTGCTATTCCTTGTTAGCTCAGGCAGGAATATAAACTATCACTCAAGTAGGAGGGCCAACTTCAGGGCTAAATCCAAAAGTCAGATGTCATAAGAGCCCACCAGACAATTAGCCTCTGATGCTGCATGGGACTTTCAGCTATTTCCTCTGTGTGTTATATGAAGACCCTCCTTTTGCCCAGCACAGGGCAACAGTGTAAATTGCTGGGACCTTTTGGGGTGCACTGCCACCCATGTGAACACACCTGGGCTGGACATACAGGTTGATACAGGGGAGAGCACAAGAGCGGAAAAACAAAAAACAAAAACAAACCTTCACAACTCTTTTTCCAGAAGTTGCTAGGTGGTTTTTGTGCTGTAGTCAGCTTGTTGTGGTCCCACCCTCTGAGCTCTGCTAAGGTAGCAAACCTTCAGTTGTCTGCTCCTGAGATTTCTCCTCCAGTAGGTCCCTGAAACTCCCCCTAATTTATATTAAGTTTAAAGCTCCAGGACTGTCCTGGCAAAGCATTTTTCTTGTTTTTTTCCATGCCTCTTATCCCCATAGAGCATCCTCTTGATTAAATTTCTAACCAGAAAATGAAAAATGGTCACTAACACTAGGAATTAAGGGCATAAATAAAATTATACTGATTTTGCAAGAATATTTATAATTGCTTCTAAGTGTCTCTAATTAAGGTATTTTTTGTGTGTTGAATACCACTGAGTCGATTCTGAAGCACAGCACCCTGTATAGGGTTTCCAAGGAGTGGCTGGCAAGTTTGAACTGCCAAAGTTCAAATCAACCTTGAAGTAGGGCCAGTGATTTATCCTACAGTGCCACACCATGACTTCAATTCACATGCAAAAAAAAAAAAATCAAAATTTGATGATGAAACAGAAAGTGTTCAAGGACATCTGAAAAACCAAGGATATTTAACAAGATTGATGTGGCATAAATATTTTGACATTTGTCATGTGGCTGATTAATTGCACATAAAAACCTGAGTGGCAAAGAGCTCATGTCACGATTTAGTCAACATTGCCTGTCAAGTACACATGTTGATTGTGATAATATAAAAATTAGAATTTACAAATATCACTAGTACTGAAATGTTTCATTCTTCAGGTCAGTTTGACAAATTCAAGTCAAACATTTAAAATTAGCAATTTGTGATTTGGAATTACTTGCTGATGCTTACAGATCTATTTTACATGTCCCAGTGTGGCACTGTAGGCTAATGTGTCAGATTGCAAAACTGTTTGAACTACAAGGTCTGTGGTTCAAGCTCACCAGCTGCTCGTTGGAAACCTTATACAGGGTCGCTATGGGTCGGAATTGACTAGACTTAATGGCACTTCACAACAATTATTTTTTAATTTTCCATGTCATGAGATTTGTTTTGAATTTCTAAATCAGAGTAATTAGCAGGTTTAATCAGTGAAAGAAATTGAGTGGGAGGGGAAGTCCCCTTTTTCGCTGAACTTGAAGAATTCACCCATTCCATCATTTAGAGAATAACTGGAAGTAGCAACAGTGAGACTTTGCTTACTTTCATACCACATGCTAATATTTCAAATTTCACTACTATCTTTCACAGTGCAAACAGTCACAATCTTGGTGTCATGTGGAGCAACACACGGTGGTAGGAAAAAGATCTTGAAGCAGATATCTGTTACACTGCTCATAGCGCTTGCTCTGTGGGGTGGCAGTGCTCATTTTGAGCTTTGTTGTGGATGAGCAGACAAACCAATAACCTGTGGTAAGTTGAAACACACACGAAATTAACCTTGATACGCCAATAATGGAGAAACCAATCAAAAGATAACATATTAGCCAGTACACTAACTCTGATTGATTCACCATGCTTTTCTCTAACAAGGCATTTATGGTCCTTGTTAAAGTAGCTGGTGTGTTTTCTTTCCTCTTAATTCACATGTTTGTCAAGTCAGTCCCCTTTAAAAGTATTTTATATTGTTTTTGTTCAACTGCTACATTTATAGTCTTTTAGAGGATTCTTTTTTTTTTTACCTAGTTAAGTATAATTTTTAGCCTTTGATTGTCATAATGCTCATTATTATTTTTAATCATATTCATTTGTAACAAGATGATGCTATTATTTTAACAATATAACATTATTAACAATCTTTTTTAGATTTTGCTATTCATATTATTTTCTTAATAAATAGTATCAAAGCTATTCCAAAATACCTTAGACTAACTGTCCTATTCTTTAGCATGACAAAAAAAAAAAATAATTCTTTATGTTTATCTCGTAACTTTCATATTCATGAGGTTGTTCTCTATACTAAACCTGAATTGCTTTATTAATGATGATATCCCTTTCCTGTGTGTATTGGAGATAGGCAACATTTGGGTGCATTTTCAGTTCTGATATGGCATTAGAGGATAAGCACTGGGCTGCTAACCACAAGGTTGGTGGTCCAAACCTATCAAGAACTCCTCAGAAACCCTGTGAATCAGAACCAACTCAATAACACTTAACAGCAATGACAATGTAGAAGCTTTGTACAGGGTTTCCAGGGAGTGGCTGATGGGTTTAAATTAAGGATAAAATTACTGTTGTTGTTAAGTGTTGTCTAGTTGTTTCTAAGTCATAGCAACCATATATAGGGTTTCAAGGAGGGACTGGCGATTTTGTACCAATGACCTTGTGGTTCAAATTGATCTTGCAGTCCAGAATTCATCCCACAAGCCACACTTGTGACATATGATATTTTGAATCATAAACACAGTGATATAGTGGGATTTTGTTGTCTCATCTTGCAAGTAAATATATAAATAACTATTTTATGTATTCAAATGAAACTATAAATAATACTTGGATTAGTTACATAAAGTTATTTTGTATAAGGATAAGACCACTGAGTTACTGAACAGTCAGGGGAATAAACTAAGTTATTAATAATTAAAACATGGGACGAAAAAGTAGTAGTTGTAAGATTTTTCTCTTTGCCTCATACAGTGTCTAAGACAGAAAATAATAGCTGCCTGAGGTAGGTAGAAAGAAAAGAAAAGAAATAATAGCTACTGTTTTACTTTCTCATGTTTCATTAGTAACTTAGTTTATTAGTCAAACTTTGTTAAACAACCTTCTTTGGAAAATCCTCTTTTTGTCAATCACATCACCAATGTTTTATTTTAGAACTTCTTTATTGTTTCTGTTGTATGATAGCAATAAAATCCTATATGGTCATGGTAAATAAATTATGATCATCTTCCATTGAATTCTCTGTAAAACAAACAAGGATATATTTCAAAATTTACTTTTGACAAATGATCATTCATGATTATGATATTAGATGCAATTTAAGGAAATTAAATACAGGCATTTGTTTTGCTTTCTCATAGTATAACTTAAATGCATGTTTCCCCAGGACTTCAAACCAGTATAAAATAGCTCAGACATTATCTAGGGAACAAGTTGCACAGCAACTAAATCTCTTGTACCTTAAATTTTACCTAAATAGAAAATATGCAGTAGTGCTCCACTCAAAGATAATGATCAACCTTACCAGTTTATGAGTTAACCTCGTTTAATCCCACCAGCTACTCTTTGGAAACCATATGTAGGGTCATTAAGAGTCAGAACTGACTTAATGGCACATAACAACCATCTCACCCATTACACTAGTAATTATGAATGCAATGTAATCTTTGGGATGGGCCCAAAGATTGATCCTAAGGTCTATCCAGTCTGGAAAACTGCATAGCATCTTACAGCAGCATCGATGGACTCAAGTGTGACAAGAGTAGTGAGGTTGACAATGTTTCGTTCTGTTATGCATAAGATCGCTCTGGGTCAGTACTGACTCTATGGCACCTAACAACAACAACAAACTGACAAATGCCTAAGCGCCTCATATCACAGATGTTTTTTGTTTTGTTAAGTACCATAGAGTCGGTTCTGACCTATGCGACCCTAGGGTTTTCGAGGAGCAGCTGGGGAGATTAAACCGCAGACCTTGCAGTTCATATTGCTTTGCAGTCTGGCGCATTAACCCACAGCGCCACACCAGGACTCCATATCACAGATAGTTTGCCCAAATTCCTAAGACTAAATTTGACAGAGATAGGAGAATAAGCCAGGTATTTTATTACTTGTCCATGTTTCTTTCGCTGGAGTATGACTTAAATAGGAAAGCTCAGAGACTTCATCAGAATAAACCAGCGCTTCTGAAACAAGCCAAATCGACCTTGGCTCACCCCTGGTGACACAATGAAGGGGATGTGTGAGAGAGCAGAAGGGGTTGACTGTCTTACCCCAACCCAAGCCTGGCTTTGAAGTGCTTTAGGGTATGGCACTGTAGAATAAGCATTGGACCGCAATATCAATCTGAACCACAAAATCAGTGGTTAAAACTCACCAGTCACCCCTTGAAAACCCTACACAGTGTCTCTATGAGTCAGAACCAACTCAATGACACGTAAGAACACCAACAGAGGTTTTTAATAGAAAGTTTAAAAATAGATAAATATTATGCTGAGTTAAAGAGTTTATCAACATTTTTTTCCCTAAGATTGCAGTATGACGTATGTATTTGTCATAGAATGTGTCAAGATCAAGTTCAAGTGATTGCTTCCCATAAAAAGTAAATTAAGAAAATATGTCTTAATAAAATTGATATATTGAAATTTATAATACAGAATAATTTCTAATCAATCAAGAAGGAAAAATGTGAATAAAGATCATGACCATCAAGATTGATATTAAGAAAAAAGTATCTATTTCAGTCCCTTAGCTCTCTATGAAATGGGTGCAAAAATAACAAACTTTATCTACCATGACACTTTCTACTCAGTTGTGTTCATTGCAATTCCCACACAGAACTCAGACATTATAGTCATAGTTATAGGGTTTATTATGGAAGATAACAGACTGCAATACAGGATGAGAAAATGCTCAGGGCACTGTTGTTCCAGTTAGCTACTTACAAATGTCCATAGGACACACTACTCCACCATAAGCCTCATCCTGAAGACACTTGATTTTACTTCCATGGATCAGCAAACTAGCTTGGAGACACTTAACTATAAGCAAACCTCCTGCCCAAAGTCACTCAGCTTTACTTGCTCTGTAGACTAAGAAGCCCACTGCTATGTTTCTTGCTCTAACTCTTGATTCTACTTTTGTTGCACCTCTGCCATTCCTCTGGTGTCTGCACCTGGGTTGAGAAGGGTCAATGCACAGAACTCTCAGATTACAATTGATATGCTCCACTCCTGGTTCTTCTCCTTTGATGTAGTGAGATCACCCCACCTAGAGACTTAAGATTTTATAACTACAAAGAGCACTGTTGACATTACAGATGGGTCATGTCATGCTATCAGTATCTTTTCCCACCTTCTCTTCCTTTGATCTATTAGTATAGAGTTATTCCATGGGAGTTATAAAGACTAAAAGGTTAGATGAGACAATTTAAACAAGCCCTTATACTACAATGGGAAAGGAGAACCAGACAGTACTACATCCAGATATTTATATTCAATGTGAAAATTACAGATAGGAAAAAATTTACATTTTTTAACTGATAAGAAAGCTTCTAAAACAACAACAAAAAAGATTTGAAATGTGAAGCTACTATTGTTTACTTCCTTTCATTCCCTGAAAAGCATCATTTCTTTTAGTTTTTTTTTAGCTCTGAAAATGAAATTTCATTATTTAGAGTGGAATAAGAGCACCCATATTCCAAGTTTGCAAATAATTCACAGTTTGGATCAGTGAAGTACAGAATCTGGTCACATGCAATTACATTTAGAGTACTAGACTAAGACAGAAGTTGAAACAAAGGATTTACCTTCAAATTTCAAATTTGTATCAGAAAGATGAAGCAAATTTATTCTAATTTGCACACTTCTTGAATGAGGTGGCTAACATATCCTCTAGGTCTACAATGAAAAGAAAAAGAAAAACTATATTTCAAACATAAAAACTACAGGTGTATAATTTGTTGTCTTCTATCCTATTATTCATAAGGAGCTCTGGTAGCGTAGTGGTTACGAGTAGGGCTGCCAACTGCAAGGTCAGCAATTTGAAACTACCAGAGGTTCTGTGGGAGAAAAATGAGGCTTTTTGCTCCCGTAAAGATTCACAGCCTCAGAAACCCTGTACAGGGTAACTATGAATAGGAACCGACTCCACGGTACTTAACAATAAAAACAACAATCCTAATAGTCATAGTCCTGGGGTGTCTCTGTGGGCTAAAGCACTGAACTGCAAGTCAGTTTGAATCACAAGGTCAGTAGTTCAAACACATCAGTCACTCCTTGGAAACCCTATACAGTGTCACTATGATTCGGAACTGATTCAATGACAATTAACAATAAAAACAAACTCATATAATTCTTTTTTACTATACACAAGTGAAAAGTATCAAAAAATTAAGAATTTTAGAAATGTTTTGCTCAAAATTCTTCTTGTATTTTATTAATAATAATTTTCTAAAAATTATATTGATATTCTGATTAAGATTCTAATATTTCCGTATTTGTCAGGACAGACTTAAAGGAAACCTGGCCCTTCCCTTGTGTATTCTATGGATTTAATTAAATAGATTTAATTATGCTTTTTCTCTTGCTAATGTGAAATGTTAAAAATGCGGAGGAAAATGTTCTTAAAAATTAAAATAGCCATCTTTTTAAAAATTAAAATGTTCTTAAAAATTAAAAATTGTTATGTTTTTCCTTATTTCAAACTAAAAGTCTTTTGTCTGTATGCAATCTATTGTGCCTCAAAATATTCATTCTTTATTACTGAGAAAAGCTGAGCCATGTCACAACAAAATGGTAATACAAAGATGGTACTACTATTGGAGACTTTTAAGCAATAGTATTTATAAAGCTATTATATCCCTTTGTTGTGAATGCCCGTGTCCCTTGATTGCCAGAGCGATTATTAAAAAAAAATAATAATTGACACTCTTAACAATGCAATTACCTTCTTTGTCTTTAAAGTAAAGAATTCATCTGTTCATCTGTATTTGAACAATTCATATAACTATAGCAGAAAGATGGGGAACTTTTTCTGTCTTTTAAGAAATAAATTGAGGGGCTCATCCATCAAGTCCTTAATCATTTCTTTTCTTTTAGAGCACTTGGAATATAATGTGAGCAGTGACACAGAGAAGCTGGCAGTCTACAGTCTCTTCGTATTTCCTCATTTCCACAGAGTTCTCAGAAAATCAATAGTCTTTTTCATTTTATTCTTTTTAAAGATAGAACTTCACTGTCTTTAGTTACTTTAAGTCTACCTAATTTTAAAATTTGCTATATACTTAATATACAGAAATGCAGTACATGCCAGGAAAATATGTTTCTGATCCTAAAGTAAATATTCTAACGAATATATTAAATAATATTGATTTTCTTTGTTACATAGTTGCCATTTTGATTTGGTATTAAGATTATCTATGTAGACAAGAAAACATGAAGGCCCTTGGATTAAACATTTAAATAAGGATTAAGGATGAATTATTTTTTTCCGGTTAAAATTTTGGCAAAACATCAAAGCTACAACTGAGATTTTCACAGTTACAACTGCCAAAGGCTTTCCCCTGACACCGGACAAGAATAAAACAGATGCTTTAATGTACCATATGTTTTGCTGTGCTTCTTTAACATTATAATATTGTAAAAATATAATTGCTCAGACATTTTCAGTTTATGAAATGATCATACTATTTCCCTCCCACTTTTTAACTAAAAATTACGCATAAAAATAATCTCACATCAACAAGAATAATTGTGCTTTCTTTTTCTCCTTATGGATATAATTTATCTATAAAAGTATTCTTTTCAATATGAAACTAGTATATTGAAATTAATTTAAATATAAATATTAAGCAGTCATCTTTTATATAGTCCCCTACAATTATTTTGTTGTTGTTACTGTTGCCAAGTGTCATTGAGTCAGTTATGACTTACAGGAGCCATGCATAGGGTTTCTGAGGAGTGGTTGGTGGTCTTGAATTGCTGACCTTGCAGTTAGCATTCCAGTGTTTATTCTACAGTACAACATAAGGAATTCAACATGTATTTTTTGGTATTGCCATCAAGTCAGTTCTGACTCATAGTGACATGTATTTTAGGGGTGGAGAAAGAAAATTTATGAGTAGCCATGTATTAACTGAGTTTTATCAACCTGAAAATTATATATTGTTTTGTTGTTAAGTGATGATGAGTTGTTTCCCACTCACAGTGATCCTATACACAACACAATGAAGCATTGCACAGTCCTATATCATACACAGTCCTATAAGGAGCTCTGGTAGCGTAGTGGTTATGAATCGGGCTGCGAACCTTAAGGTCAGCGGTTCGAAACTACCAGCCGCTCCGCAGGAGAAAGATGAGGCTTTCTACTCCCGTAAGGATTTACACCCTCGGAAACCCTGTACAGGGTCGCTATGGGTCGGAACCGACTCGATGGCACTTAACAACAACAACAACATATCATACTCACAATTGTTGCTATGATTGGACCATTGTTGCTGCCACTGTGTCATTCCATCTCATCCTGTGTCTTCCTCTTTTCACTGACCAACCACTTTACCAATTATAATGTCTTTTTTTTTGTAGGGAAGCATAAATTTAATTGTTTTTATTGGAAAGCAAATATACAGCTTGGAATGGATTTGAGAATGCATATTAGATTAATGGAACTTGTATCGGAATTTAGAGTGAAACTTGGAATGGATTTGAGAATAATTGTTCCATAAGCAGATTTTCTTTAAGTGGCTAAACAAATTTTAAAAAGCAGGTAATAGTAAAAGAAAATGTTTCTGGTACAGGACCAGCAGTACAAAAACATAGTGTAAGATTACTTGGATAATACACCCATTTTGCAATAGGGCAACTTTAAGTACATATTGTTGATTGTCCTTAGTCCATGCAGAGTTACAAATCCACACTTCAACAACAACATGCTGAGAATCCCTAAAGAAAACTACTTAAAAAAAGGCATAACCCAGATGTTCCCTCACTGGACCAACTCCATCTAAGTGTAAATGTGCAGAAGGATTAGAGATATCCAAAGTAAACCACATGCCATATGTTATAATTGATCAATTTTCTAAAATAAGGTTTCAGGACAATGACAGTAAGATAAGAGAAGGAAACATGGAGGAATGAAATCCTAATTACTACAGATGCTTATTCTTTTGACAGTAAGGGGAAACCTTTTACAGATAAGTTACAAAGAAAAGGCAAATAAACAATTTTGTACATGAAATTTAACACATTCTGTACAATGTCTTCTCTTTGCTGTCATCATTTGTACAAACTCTTCATAGTTTACTTAACCACCATCATCAATATCTGCTTCCCTGATCATTTCATCAACCTATTCATCTGTTAACTTCTTCCTAAGATTTGTCATCACGTGACAAAGTTTGGCTGTGCGAATATAGTCATTGCCATCTTTATCCTACACATGGAATGCTTCTCTAATTTCTTTTTCATTGTCTGTGTCTTTCATTCTTCTCTTAATCATTGTCAGAAATTCTGGGAAGTCAACTTTTTCAATACCATCAGCTTCTAATTCATTTATCATGTCTTGTAGTTCTTCTTCTGTGGGATTCTGCCCAAGAGACCTCATTACACTCCTATATTCCTTTATTGTTACAGTCCCATCACCATCCTTGTCAAATAGTGAAAAGCTTCTTTGAATTCTGCAATCTGCTCTTCAGTTAGTTAGTCAGCCATGCTGCAAGCACTACCAGTCTCTGAAAAATGATCACAAAACCACTAGGTTCACTAGGTCCACTCAGACTCACAAACAAAATGTTTTATAGGGACTGGACCCACTTGACAACAAGTCCAAAGTATGAGAGACATAGTCTTACCATTCTCCAAGTTAAGGAACATTCTGGCTGTACTTTTTCTAAGATAGGCTTTTTTGTTCTTATGACAGTCAATGGTACTTGAAATATTGTCCTCAAACACCATGATTCAAATGTACTGATTCTTCTATGCCTTCCTTATCCATTGTTCAATGTAAACTTTCACATGTCATGAAATTGATTAATTTGATTAATGCAAAATTAGACATAAGCAAATATAATCTGATAATTCCAAATACAGATACCCCCTATGCATACACAAGGGTAAACCGCTATTCCCATCTCAACCCACAGGAAACACAGGATGAATTGGGCATGAATATCAGCATGAAGTGTTTTAAGTTGCAATACAAGCAGCACTGAATAGTTTGTAATAGGGGACAGTGACAGTCTCTCAACAGCCTTTTCTCTAGAGGATTCCCTTTAAAAGTTATAATTACATTCATTATTTTATAAATTACAAGTAATACTGGGATTTCATTTTATTTCTTTTATCTTCTTTTGTGGCTGGTAGATAATATTGGGGATTCATTATAAAGAAATATCTATGAAGTCAAATAAAGAAGCAGTCACTAGAGGACCTTTTTCTTATTATTGGAAGTTTATCCTTATCATATAGTATACAACTCAACTCATTGTAAATATAACCTAACTATTGATCAGTTAATAAGCAAGTGGAGAAATAACATATAGTGTTCCATAAATTTTCTACCACTCATATGTCAGTTTGTCATACTGTGGTGGCTTTCATGTTGCAGTGTTGCTGGCAGCTATGCCACTAGTATTGTAAATACGAGCAGAATTACCAATGATGGACAAGTTTTAGCTCAGCTTTCAGAATAATACAGACTAGGAAGTAGGTGAGACTGAATACTTCTGAATTTTTAGCCACAGGAAACCTTATGGAAAGCAATGGAACATTGTTAGAAAGAACCAGAATATTGAATATTGAAACATTGTAAATGTTGTAGTTGTTAGGTGTCATTGAGTTGGTACCAGCTCATAGCAACCCTATGCATAGCAAAACGAAATGCTGAGACCTAGCTAACCTCTCAGTTGTTGCCACATTGAGCCCATTGATGCTGCCACACTTTGCCATTCCATCTCACTGGGGGTCTTCCTAATTTTATCTGACCCTCCACCTTACCAAACATTATTCCTCTCCACTGACTTGTCCCTCCTAACAATATGTCCAAGAAGTATGAGAGATGAAGTCTTGCCATCTTGGCATCCTAGGAGCACTCTGGCTGCACGTCTTCCAACACAGATCTGTTTTTCCTTTTGGCAGCACAATGTACTTTCAATATTCTCCTCCAACACCATAACTCAAATGCATTTATTTGTCTATGAGATTCTTTATTCATTGTTCAACTTTCACATGCATATGAGGTTATTGAAAATACCATGTCTTGGGTCAGGCATATTTTAGTCCTCAAGCTGACATCTTTGCTCTTCAACACCTTAAAAAGGTCTTGTGCAGCAGATTTAGCTAATGCAATACATCATTTGATTTCTTGACTGCAGCTTCCAGGAGTGTTGATGGTTGATCCAAGAAAAATGCAGTCTTTTACAACTTCAATCATTTCTCCATTGATAAGAATGTTTTCTATTTGTACAGTGGTGAGGATTTTTGTTTTCTTTACATTAAAATGCAATCCATACCAAAGGCTATGATCTTTGAACTTCATCAGTAAATATTTTAAGTCCTCTTCACTTTCAGCAAGCCAGATTGTATCATCTTTATATCATGGGTTGTTAATGAGTCTTCTTCCAATCCTGATGCCATGTTTTTCTTCAAATAACCCAGCTTCTCATTTTATTTGCTCAGCATACAGTTCGAATAAATATGGTGAAAGAATACAACCTTGTCGCACACTTTTCCTAATTTTAAAACATTCAGTGTTCCCATGTTCTGTTCGAACAACTGCCTCTTGGTCCATGTCCAGATTCCTCATAGCACAATTAAGTGTTCCAGAATATTCACACTTCACACTGTTGTCTATTGCTTATAATGATCCATACAATCAAAGGCCTTTGCATAGTCTGTAAAGCACAAGTGAACATCTTTCTGGTATTCTCTGTTT
Organism: Chrysochloris asiatica; assembly: GCF_000296735.1. NCBI lineage: Eukaryota > Metazoa > Chordata > Mammalia > Afrosoricida > Chrysochloridae > Chrysochloris > Chrysochloris asiatica. The sequence goes on along the minus strand of NW_006408806.1, from coordinate 3,202,047 downwards.
TAAGCCAAGATCCATCAGACATCAGCAATGATATCCTTCATTCCATGTCCTCTTCTGAATCTGTCTTGAAACTCTGGAAGTTCTCTGTCGATGTATGCTCGAAGCCATTTCTGTATTACCTTTAGTAAAACTTAACTCGCATGGGATATCAAAGATATTGTCAAAGGATTTCTGCATTCCGTTGGGTCACCTCTCTTTGGAATAGGCACAAATATGGATCTCTTCCCATCAGATAGTTGTCTTTCAAATTTCTTGGCATAGATGAGTGAGTGCCTCCAGTGCCACCTCACTTTCTTGAAAGATTTCAGTTTTCATTCCATCAATTCCTGGAGCCTTGTTCTTTGCCAATTCCTTCAATGCACCATGGACCTTTTCCTTCAGTATCATTGTTTTTTTAATTATATGCTACCTCTTGAAATGGTTGAATATTGACCATTTCCTTTTGATTCAATGATTCTGTGTATTCCTTCCATTTTGATGTTTTCTGTGTCATTCAATAATTTGTCCAGAGAATCCTTCACTAACGAAAATCAAGGCCTGAATTTTTTATTCTGTTAGCTCAGCTTGAGAAATGCTGAGCATCTTCTTCCCTTTTGGTTTTATAACTCCAGATATTTGCACACTTCATTATAATATGTGACTTTGTCTTCTCAAGGTGACCTTTGAAATTTTCTATTCAGCTTTTGTACCTCCTCATTTCTTCCTTTAGCTTTAACATCTCTATCCTGGAGAGCAAGTTGTAGTGTCTTGTCTGACATCCATTTTGATCTTTTCCTTTTTTCTTGTTTTCTTAATGACTTTTTTCTTTCTTCCTGTGTGATTTTCTTGATGTCATCCCACAACTCTTCTGGTCTGTGGTCTTTAATGTTTGATATATCAAATCTGTTCTTCAGATGATCTCTAAATTCATGTGGGATATATTCATGGTCGTATTTTGACTCTCATGGATTTTCGTTCAATTGTTTCAGTTTCTGTTTGAATTTGCATAAGAGTAATTGATGGTCTATCTGTGATAGAATAATATTCATATGCCCACAAAAACATCAGTTAATACCACTATTATTCAAATGTATGCACAAAACACTAAAGCCAGTGATGAAAAAATTGCAAAATTCTACCAACTTCTTTAGTCTGAAAATATCAAACAGGCAATCAAGTTGTATTGATATTTACTGGTTATTGGAATGCAAAGATTAGAAACAAAGAGGAAAATATGACCTAGGTAACAAAAATGATGTTGAAGATTGAATGATAGAATTTTGCAAGTCTAATGATGTCTTCATTGCAAATAACTTTTAAACAACATAAAAGATAAATATACACTTGGATTTCACCAGATGGATTACACAGAAACAAATTTATTACATTTGTGGAAAGAGACAGTGAGAAAGTTCCATATCATCAGCCAAAACAAAGCCAGGGGCACACTGTGGAACATATCATCAGTTGCTCCTAAACAAGTTCAATCTGAAGCTGAAGAAAATTATAACAAGTTCACAAGAGCCAAAATATGACCTTGAACATATCCCAGTTGAATTTAGAGATCATCTCAAGAATATATTTGATGCATCACACACTAATGAAAACCTTAAATTATATAACCAAAAGGAGAACTCGCTCAGCATTCCTTAAGCTGTAAGAACTGAGGAGCATATTCAAGCCTCGACGTGCAATAGTGAAAGATTCTTTGGGAAAAAGATTGACTGCAGCAGAAATCATCAAAAAAATATGGAAAGAGTACACAGAGTGAAGTATCAATGTTCAACAATTCCGAGAGGTAGCATGTGAAGGAAGAAGTCCAAAGGGCACTGAATGCATGGGCAAAGAAAAAAGCTCCATTTATTGATGAAATACAAATTGAAATAGTTCAGCAGCTCATGCAGCATTGGAGGCACTCACTCACCTGAACCAAGAAATTTGGAAGATTATTACCTGATCAACTAATTGAAAGAGATCAGTATTTGGGCCTATTCCACAGAGAAATGGCACAACAGAATGCAGAAATCATCAGACAACATAATTAATAGATCATGCAAGTTAAATTTTTCTAAAGATAATTCAAAAACAGGGAGCTGATAATTCATGAAAAGATAATTCAACAGGGAACTGCCAGAGGTGTAAGTGGGATTCAGATGAAGTCATGGAATGAGGAATTGCTTATGTCAGATGTTTCTTGACTGAAAGCAGAGAATAACAGAAAGATGTTTACCTGTGCTTTTTTGATATATGCAAAAGTTTAGACTGTGTGGATCACCAAAAGCTACAAATAATATTGCAGGGTATTCTGGAACACTTAATTGTGCCACTTAGTAACCTATTCATAGATGAAGAGGCAGATGTTGGACAGAAAAAGCGGCCACTGAGTTTTTAAATTAGCTGAATTATGTGCCTAGATACTCTTTCACCATACTTATTTAGTCTGTATACTGAGGAAATAATCTGAGAAACTGGATTATATGAAGTAGAGCATAGCAGCAGGATTGGAGGAAGACTCATTAACAACCTGTGATACGCAGAGGATACAACCTTGCTTGCTGAAAGTGAAGAGGACCCAAAATACTTACTGATGAAGATGAAAGTCCACAGCCTTTGGTATGGGTTGCACCTTAATGTTAAGAAAAGAAAAACCCTCACCACTTAAAAAATAAATATCATTATGACAAACAGAGAAATTTTTGAAGTTGTCAGAGTTCATTTTGCTTGCATCCACTATCAATAATCTTGGAAGCAACAGGCAAGAAATCAAACAACATATTGCATTAACATGGCACTATTTTAAGAAACCACTACAAATCAACTGCATAGGACCTCTTTATTCAAAAACAAAAATGTCAGTTTGAGGACTAAGATGGATCTAACCTAAGCCATGGTATTTTCAATAGTCTTATATACATTTGGAGTTGGACAATGAATAATGAAGACCATAGAAGAATTGATGCATTTGACCTATGGTGTTGGAGAGGAACGTTAAAGGACAGATTAAAATCAAGAAATATGTGTTAAGGTTACCTGCTTTCTCCATATTTATGCTGAGCTCTATGCTAAGCAAATAATCTGAGAAACTGGATCCAAAGTAGAGTTGCTGCCATCTTGAACATGGTACTACTTTAAGAAGCCACTACCGACTGCTCTGAAATGGTTCATATTAGAAGGCTCCATATAGAGTGAGAAAAAATGTGGAAAATAATATGAAAAGACAGGACCTACTGGTCAGAAAGAGACTGGAGTAACTGAGACCATGACCCTAGACCACCCTTCATGTCTGGAGTGGAACTCACTTTTGTGACCCAATTTTCAGCTAAGTAGTGGATAGATATATAATAGGGACAACCCTAGTGAGGTATCCTCACCATGGAAGGGTCAACCATTCTAGATTTAAAGGGCAACATTACCTAAGGACAAAATTGAAAAAGGATGAGAAGAAGGTTGGAAGGGAAATAAGAACCACAAATAAGAAGTAAGCAGATTACTGTTGTTACATGGAGGGATTTGCAATCACTGAAATGAAACAAAGTACCTTATTTGCTGAAAGTAGAACTTCAACAAATGTAGATCTTCGTTGCAAACTTCTACTCAATTAATTTTTTAAAAATCTTTAAAAAAGGAAATTAAACAATGAATTGCATTGGAAACATTTACTGCAGAAGACTTCTTTTTTAAGTTTTAAAATTTAAAAATGTCACTTTGAGGAGGATTATGACAAATCTAATTTTACTATTGTTAAATGCTGTGAAACCCATTTCAACTCATAGCATCCCTCTACTGAGTTTCTGTGTCTTTACATCTTCTCACGAGCAGTAAACCTTATCTTTGTTTCATGGAGCAACTGGTGGACTTGTACTGCCAAGCTTGTGGTATGCACTCCAGTGCTTATCTTACAGAGCCATCGAGTTCATGCTATAATCAATGTCATGTTAGGTGACTGAAGATGGATTGAAGCTTTTGAGTTCTGGTGTTGACAAAAAATATTAAATATTTCAGGAACTGGCAGAAGAATGAACAAATCTATCTTGGAAGAAGCACAGCCAAAATTCCTAGAAATAATGGTGACTTTGCAGAGACTGGGGTAGGTGGTGATTATGTGCCATCAAACCAGTTCCAAATTATAGTGACCCTAGACAGTGTTTCCAAGGCTATACATCTTTATGGGAACAGCCTCATCTTTCTCCCACAAAACCGTTTATAGATTCGAACTGCTGACCTTGTGATTTTCAGCCTGACCCATAACCCGGTATGCTACCAGAGGTCCTTCAGGTAGTACTACTCCCTGGAAAAGGACATCATGCTTGATAAAATAAAAGGTTGCAAAAAAGAGGAAGATGCTCAAGAAGATGGATTGACACAGTAACTGCAACAATGGATTTAAGCATAGCAAAAATTGTGAGGGTGACCCAGGACCCAACAAGACTTAGTTTTGTTGTACATAAGGCCATTATGATTTGGAACTGACTCATGGATACCTACTAACAACCACAATAACACAGGGTTGTAACATGTAATTTTATGATACTGCTGTTTTCTAATGGTAACTCTAAATGTTCAAAAACAGCATTTATAATCAAACATATAATAAAAGACAATGACTTAAAAATTCAGTAAATATCAGAACTGACTTATGACAGAGTCATTGGAATGGAACACTGTTCTAAATTGTTATATAAGCTATGTTATTAAACTCAAATTATGTAAAATTTTTGCATCTTAAGACAACAGGTATATTGAGTTCAAATTACTTATGTTGCTTTCTAGTTGACTCAAAAATCTATTTATTTTATGCTTCTCATTCTGTTATCTATTCATTTTCTGTATTAGCACTTTCCAAACCCATGGAACATATAGTATTGCTGTTGGTAAGTACAGTTGGGTCAATTCTGATTAGTGACCCTGTATAGTGTTTCTGAGGAGCAGTTGTTGTGTTTGAGTTTCTGATCTTGTGGTTTATTGTCCAGTACTGATCCTACAATGCCATACAGGAGTCCTGGGACATATGTTGTTATTGGTAAGTGCTGTGGAGGTAGTTCCAACCCATACTGACCCTGTATATGATTTCTGAGGAGTGGCTGGTGAGCTTGACCCACCAACCTTGCAGTTAAAACTGACCTTGTAGTCAAGTTCATTACCCATAGCATCACACTAGGACTCCTTTGGGACATATAGTACACACCTAATTTTCTATCACTGGAATTTAGTGGGGAGATGGCATCCCACTTTTAGTGTGTGCTGCCATCTGGTGGTAATAGTGGTGTGAATCTGAAGAAAAGAGTTCCATCCCTAGAACCTCAGCACCAGAAATCCCTGGAGGCATAGCTATCCCAGTAATTTTACCAACATCTATATTACCTCAGTAATGCTCTTCATTTTATTCAAAATGTCTTTCATTACTGAAAACATGTAAATTCAACAAAATATTCAAAGCAAAAAATAATCCAGCCTAAAAAATGAAATGAAAGCCAAATGATGAAAATTGCTTCCCACTATTAGATTTGCATTTCAAACTACAAAATGTCTCATTTATTTCTAGAAAGTCTTAAGTACAATTTTTAAAAATACACAAGCATAACTTTCTAACTTTCCACTTCAAAACTCAACTCTGCCATCGTTTTATGAAAATAAATCTTGATCATTTTACTGCTACAGTGGTTAATCTATTTGTATCATCAACATTAGGTAGACTAACATTGGGTAATTCAACTGGCTATTCTCTAGAAAGCTTAATACTGCCATGGAATTTAATAATTCAGCCATAAAGTTGGGGAAGATTCAAAGGAAAGCCATTTTATTTTCTAAGGATAAAATGTGTTTTTCAAAATTATTTATTTTCTTTTCCCTTCTTCCTTCACATTTAGCTCGAGCTTTACACTCCTCTGCCAAACTATTATACTAACAACTTGTTCCATTCAAGTATTTCCTACAGAGATATTTCTAAATCCGCTTCAATAAGAACTAAATACAGAGAAGGAATCGCACTAAAGTTGCTCTTGAATAAAGTAGAAAGTAGAAAATAAAATGTGAGTATATAGTGACTAAGTACTGAGTCAGGGTCCTTTTCTCTAAGTTATATGAAAAGTGTATTCTGCTTCAGAAAACAGAATGGCAAATTATGTGAAATTCATAGGCTAATGTTGTTGTTGTTGTTAGGTAACATCAAGCCAGTACTGACTCATAGTGACCCTAAGAACAACAGAATGAAACACTGCCCGATCCTGGACTATTCTCACTACTGTTGCCAAATTTGAGCCCATTAATGCTGTCACTTTGCAAATCCATCT
>NW_006408806.1:3192547-3194226 GCF_000296735.1 Chrysochloris asiatica | reverse complement strand
CAGACAGTTGTCTTCCAAATTTCTTGGCAGAGATGAGTGAGTGCCTCCTGTGCTGCCTCACTTTCCTGAAAGATTTCAATTTTTATTCCATCAATTCCTGATGCCTTGTTCTTTGCCACTTCTTTCAATGCACTTTGGACTTTGACAAAGGGTATTGCTACAAAATCATTGTTTTTGCTGCTGTTAAGTGCTGTCAAGTTGGTTCTGATTCATAGTGACCCTATATGGAATTTCTAAGGAGCAGCTTGTGGATTTGAACTGCTTACCTCGAGGTTCCTAGTAAAGTGCTGATCCCACAGACCAGACCAAGAGTCCCAAAAATTTTAGCAGACTTCATTTATCAAAAATACAAAGCTAATGTTTTGTAACTTATCTTCTACCTAAGTCTATGCACTTCTTAAGGTGGTGCTTCCATCTCTTAAAACTCTTCCTGGAGGAATCATCTGTACTTACATGTAGACCATGTTAACATGGCAGGGACTCAAATTTGTTCCTTTGAAAAGTTATTTAAATACTTAGAACAAAAGTAGCCAGAAGGGAAAAAACCAGGTATGTAAAGTGGATCAGCAGGTGCACTGTCATGGAAAAAAAAAAAACAAAAAACAGATTTGGCACTATTTCCTTGACTTTCAAACTACTGCATTTTTCAATTTTAATAAATTTCTTCCAATGAGCTTCTGTGATCAACCTGTGTCCTTTGAGAATATCTATCAAGATTACCCCTTTGAAGGCCCCCACTAAAAAAGTTCACTTTCTGAACTGACCTTTCTGCCTTAAATTTAACTGGCCTAACATATCCCTGGAAAGTCACAACATGACCATTGTTGAAGACACTCTAATGAATGAAACAAATACAAGGGTATGACTTGGAGAACTTGTCTGTATCCATTCACTAATTGCAAAGATAGGATCAAGCAATTTGAGTTTGGAGTAAGCCTGTGCACGTATGCATTGGAACCTTAGTAAGAAGATTTTTGACTTAAACTCTAATTTGTGAATTTTCAAAATTCAATAGAGTAAACTTTATATTTAACCAGAGTAGTGATACTTTTGATCATAACTACAATGCAGAATTTGAAATATCATATGTTGAGCCATTTCTTTTTTATCTACTACTTACCACATATGTTTTTTGATTATTTTGATCACGTGAAGATCACAAAACTTCATTCACAACTATTTTAAACTCAATGCCCCTATACTGTGGGCTGTTTTTGGAAGAAATTGTTAAGAGTGCTTGTGTTTTTCCATTTTATCTCAATACATAAAGATTTTATTTATGAACATTTTCATGTATGTTTATGCAAATAGTGCTTTCTTTTATGCTTCACATTCTGAAAGCAGAAAGGGCATGTTTTGCCTCTGGCATCACATTCTCATTATCAAGTTTATGGGGATAAACAATAATAGATTGTAACATTTCTTAAAAATTCTGGTAAAGAACTAAATAGAAAGTCTGTGCCTGCTTAGAAAAAAATGGCATTCTCAACCCCTGTTGTTTTTTGTTTGTTTGCTTTTTTTGCATCGTTGTTGTTACTAAGTGACATTTTGTCGATTCCAACCCATAGCGGCCCTGTATATGGTTTCCAAGAAGTGGCTGATGAGCTTGAACTGCCAACCTAACAGTTCAAACTGACTTTACAGTTTGCATTAACCCACAGAACCAGTCAGCACTGGCT
>NW_006408806.1:3190420-3192447 GCF_000296735.1 Chrysochloris asiatica | reverse complement strand
TGTGGTTGTCAGATTCAAAATGGCCAATACCAGTCCTTTTCAGCTCACTAATGCCTAAGATATTGATGTTTGTACATTCCATTTCATTTTAGACAATTTCTAATTTTCCTAGATTCATATTTGTACATTGCATGTTTAGATTATTAATTAATGTTTACAGCTGTTTCTCTTCTTTTTGAGTTTTTCCCATCAACAAATGAAGGTCCCACTGGCTTTACTCCCAAGGGCTTTACTCCATTTGCATCATCATTGTCAACTCTACTCTGAGGAGTCAGCTCTCCCCCAGTCGCATTTTGAGTGCTCTCCAACCTGAGGGGCTCATTTTCTGGCACTATATCTGACATTGTTTCACTGCTATTCATAAGGTTTTCACTCACTAAATATTCGGAAGTAGTTCATCACTCCTTTTTCCTAATCTGTCTTCATCTAGAAGCTCATCTGAAACCTGTTCACCATGGTGACCCTGCTAGTGTTTAAATTACTGGTGGCATAGCTTCCAGAGTCACCAACTCACAAGTCACCATAGTATGACAAATTGACAGACAAGTGGTGCTCAGATTCTAATATTAGGCAATAAATGATGACACATGATTCATTACTTAAGTAAGAAGAAAGAGAAATGAAGGAAGAAAAGAAGGAAGGAATTCAATATTCTCATGTAAACTGGTTTTGCTTTAAGAAAACATGACGATTGGAGAGCGTACTTGTCTTTGAAAAAAAATTATTCTGGAAATCACTGAAATTTTGTAAAAATGTCCAGTATAATTGCCCTGTCATTTATTGTCTCAGTCCATATGTACATCAATTTTCATCTTTCCTGGGGCAGAAATACACTGCTAAATACTATATTTGGATCAAAGATCAAATCATCTTCAGTTTTCTGAAAAAACAAAACAAAAACAAGTTAGTGTGACTGCATGTATCAGGCCATAGCCCAAGTGGTGCAACTGGTTAAGTGTTGGCCGGTTAACCATAAGGTCTGTGGTTCTAATCCATGTAAGAATGAAGAGGCTTTCTATTTCCTTAAAGATTCACAGTCTCAAAAATTCTACTGAGCAGTTCTACTGTGCCTTATAGGATCGTTATTAGCTGGGATGATTCCATGGCAGTGGAATTATATACAAGGGAGCTTCAAATATTTTATGGTGAAAAACAATGAAAATACAATAGAATTTTTTCAAGAACTTTGTGAATTCCTTCATATCTACATACATACCAGGTGACAATGAATAGATTACAGATCATGCAGCCCCTATATGCTTCAGAGTAAAATTGTACTCCATAGAGTCTTCGGTGTCTGATTTTTGGGAAATAGATCATCAGACCTTACTTCTGAAGCAACTCTGGATGTACTGACATCTCCAATCTTTTGGCTTTATGTCAAGGATATTAACTACTTATACCACCCAGGGACACAGCATATTGAGTATCAATTTTTATTAACTGCATATACTACTTTGATGAATTTAAGCACAATTATTTTCCCTGATCTACAGACCTTTACCATTTTTTACATACTTTGCACATATCATCATCAAAGAATTTGTGAGATAAATATGAAATTCAAAATAAATTTTTTCAAGGAAGTTTTGAAAAGCAACCTAAGCAATGTGAACTGAGCACTCTGAATTAGCTATGCATTCTCTGAACATATGATAAATAATAATTCTAAGTCTCAAATTTGAAAATTTTTTTTTTTGCATCTCTCAACTTCTATGAACTGGCTCACAGGGAGAAAAAATGTGTTTGAGTATTTGATTCAATTTAACTGTCATTTTGAAGGAATTGCTTTTTTACTATCTTGAAAACAAAGTGGAAGAAAGATTCATAAAGAAAGAGAGAATGCATTAGGAGAAGTTCACAGATAGACAACTCTACACCTAATTAGTAGAATGTTTTACACAAATAGGCACCGATTTCACTTTTCCTAGAAATGTTGTTGTTGTTGTTAAGTGCCATCGAGTCGGGTCCGACCCATAGCGACCCTGTACAGGGTTTCCGAAGGTGTAAATCTTTACAGGAGTAGA
>NW_006408806.1:3189005-3189931 GCF_000296735.1 Chrysochloris asiatica | reverse complement strand
AAGGGCTTTATTCCATTCTCTTCATCAGAGTCAACTCTAATTTGAGACAGCAGTCATATTTTGAGTGACTTCCATCCTGAGGTTTTCATCTTCTGACACTATATCTTACAATATTCTTGTATTCTTCATCATGTTTCAACATACAGCCTTCTGGTGCTGACAGTGTTCCACTGCTATTCATAAAGGTTCAGTGACTATTCAACAGTAGTCCATTTATCCTTTTTTCCTAGTCTGTGTTTGTTTGTAAGCTCAGCTAAATCATGTCCACCATGGGTGATTCTGCCTGTATTTAAAATACTCGTGCCATAACTTCCAAAATCACAGCAACACACAAACCACCATAGTATGACAAACTGAGAAACAAGTAGTGAAAATACATTTTTACAGCAGGCAAGATGATGAAAGCTTCCTAGATATCAAACAGCCTAAGGCAATGAGTTTCTGAGCTTGGGTGTCCAGAACCACAGTCTCAAGAGATCTCTGGGAGCCTAAAAGGTACTCCCTGAGATCTTAAAGGGTACTGCTCTTGATCTCTCCATGTGTGGAGAAACAAGAGTGATAAGACTAAAGATTCTTGGAATCAGTTAGTCCAATAGACTAATGGAACATGTGAACGTCAGTCTCCATGATTCTGAAACCCGAAGAACTAAATGTTTCCTGGTTACCACTACCAACTGCTCTGAAAGGGATTACATTAGATGGTCCCAAATAGAGTGGGAGAAATATGGAACAAAATTCAAAATTACTAAAAATTAAAAAAAAAAAAATTAAGCCTGGGATTACTGATCAGAAGGAGACTGGAGGAACCTGAGACTATGACCGTCCACCACCCTTCAGGTCTGGAAAGAAACTTACCTACCTGGTCCAATTTTCAGCCATACAGTATATGAATATAGCCAGGACAACACTAGTACAGTATGCTCATC
>NW_006408806.1:3184982-3188905 GCF_000296735.1 Chrysochloris asiatica | reverse complement strand
GAGTAGAAAGCCTCATCTTTCTCCCGCGGAGCAGCTGGTAGTTTCGAACCACTGACCTTAAGGTTTGCAGCCCGATTCGTAACCACTACGCTACCAGTGCTCCTTTTTCCTAGAAATATGACTCCTTAAATTTTTAGCTTCCTACTTTCAAAAAATTAAATAGGAGAATAATATCACAGTATAGATTCGTGTCATTCTAGATTTTAATTAGGGAATACTGATGAATTAAAGGTAAAAATTTGCATGCCAGAAAATGTATTCATTACAAATATTTTCAGCTCCATTGTTGAAAACACCAAGTCTGATAACACTTTTAACAATAAAAGAGTTGTGAATCAGGACACAAGCAATACATTTATGGGGATAAAGGGACAATTATATGAAAATCACTTCTTCATTAAACAAATATTTATCGAGTTTTAGAATGTGGAAGGAATGGTGATATTTAAATTTTCTGATATTTAAAGTATCTGAAGATATCTAGTTAAAATGATTCTGTATCTTCAAAATTGGAGACATATTCTCATTTCCAAATATTTAAGTACTGATAGAAAATATTTACAAAAATAAAAAGTCAGAAGACATTTGTTGCTGTTGTTGTTAAGTGCCATTGACGCATTTCTGACTCATAGGAACACTATGTAGGGTTTTCAAGGAGCAACTGGTGTATTTGAACCACCAAACTTTTGGTTAGCAGTCCAGTGCTTATCCTACAGTGCCACTCAAGGAAATAGCTTACTGAATATAAGGTAAAAATTTCCTTGTGGGAGAAACATAAGGAGAAACCCAAACAATGATTTGACTGAAGACATATCTATGACACAAGGGATTTTCAACAGACTTATTCTGTATTTTTGGCTGCTGAAGGATTAAAAAAAAAACTAAAAAATGCTTTGAATTAGAAGTGGGAAGCAGATCCTGGTGCTCCACTAAAAGTCATGGTTTAAGTGGGTTGCCTCTGCTTGTGAACAGAGAGCAGAAAGGGAAAAATTGTTAAGACCGCTTGAGCTGTGATTTTCAGCAATAAGGAAACATTGAGGGGTGGAAGAAGTAAGAAGATACAGATATTGTTTCCTGACAAAGAATTGAAACAGCAGCCTGAATCCACAATGTTTAGCTCTGTAGTGTCCTTCATGTCACCACTACCTGGGAGTTCTGTATTGCAAGATACTGGAAGGTTACAAAGAACAATAAGTGGCTAATTTCTGAGATAACTCAGCCTCATTAATGGAGATGGGGTTTTAAGAAACAGGTCACCAGGTTCTTCATTGGTCCAGCTGTTGTTTTTCTTAGGATCCTTTGAGTTCTTTCCAACCCATGGTGACCCTATGTACAACAGAAAGAAACACCGCTCAGAGCTGTGCCATCCTAACAATTGCTGCTATGCTTGAGCTCATTGCTGTTGCCACTGGGTTATTCTGTCTCGTTGGGGGCCTCTCTCTGTTTTATTGACCCTCCACTTTACCAAGTATGATGTCCTCCAGGGACTAACTCTACTGATATTATGTCCAAAGTATGAGAGATGAAGTCTGGTCATCTTGGCTTCTAAGGAAGATTCTGGTTGTGCTTATTCCAACATAGATTGGTTTGTTCTTCTGGCAACCAATGGTACCTTTAAAATTCTTCTCCAACACCATAACTCAAATGCATCAGTTCTTCTACAGTTATCATTATCCACTGTCCAACTTTCATATGCATATGAGACTACTGAAAATACTATGGCTTGGATCAAGCACACTTTAGACCTCAAATAGTCATCTGTGCTCTTCAACACTTAAAAGGTCTTTGCAGAACATTTGCCTAAAACAATATGTTGTTTGGTTTCTTGACTGTTGCCTACGTGAGTGTTGATGGTGGATCAAAGCAAAATGAAACCTTTGACATCCTCTATCTTTTCTCCACTTATCATGATGTTATTTATTGGTTCAGTAGCGAGGATTTTTTGTTTTCTTTGCTTAGAGGAGCAACCCATACAGAAATTTGTGGTCTTTGATCATCATCATTAAGTATTTTTAAGTCCTCTTCTTTTTCAGCAAGCAAGGTTGTCTCATCTGCCTATCACAGGTTGTTGATGATGCCGTGCTCTTCTTCATATAATCCAGTTTCTCAGATCATTTACTAAGCATACAGAATGAATATTATGGTGAAAGAATACAGCATAGACATACATCATTCCTGATTTTAAACCATAAAGTGACCCCATGTTCTCCTTGAACATGTGCCTGTTTGTAGCCCGATTCGTAACCACTACGCTAACAGAGCTCCTGTACCTCAAGAGAACATGTGAGAACTATTTACAAATTCCTTGTGTTCTGGAATGTTTATTCTTCACAGTGTTGTCCAAAACTTGTCATGATCCACACAGTGGAAAGCCTTTGCATAGCCAATAAACCAAAAATACCAGAATATTCCTCTAGTATTCTCTGCTTTCAACCATGATCCATCCAACATCAGCAATGATTTCCATCATTCTACATCCTCGTCTGTATTCAGCTTAAACCTCCGGCAGTTTCCTGACAATATATTGATGCAGCCATTTTTAAATTATCTTAACAAACATTTTATTTGAATATGATATTAATTATATTGCCCTATAATTTCATAATTCTGTTTGGTAACTTCTCTTTGGAATGGGCACAGATATGGATCTCTTCCAATCAGTTGGCTTGGTAGCTGTCTTCCAAATATATTGGCCTAGATGAGTAAGTACCTTCAGTTCAACATCAATTTGTTGAAAGATTTCAATAGATATTCCACCCATTCCCAGAGTCTTGTTCTTTACTAATGCCTTCAGTTCACCTTGGTCTTCTTCCTGCAGTACTATTGGTTCTTGATCATATGCTACCTCTTGAAATGGACCATTTCTTTTTAGTACAGTGACTGTGTGTATTCTTTCCATCATCTTTTGATGCTTTCTACATCATTCAATATTTTTTTCCCAAAAGAATCCTTCAGTATTGAAAATTGAGGATTGAATTTTTTTTCCTTGGTTGTTAAAGCTTGAGAAATGCTGAGTGTGCTCTTCATTTTTGGTTTTCTAACTCAAGGTCTTCGGATATTTCATTATGACATTTAAATTTGTCTTCTCAAGCTGCCCTCTGAAATTTTCTATTTAGCACATTTACCTCCTCATTTCTTCCATTTGCTTTAACATCTCTATGCTGGAATGTAAGTTTCAGAGTCCCTTCTGACATCCATTTTGGTCTTTTCTTTCTTCCTTGTTTTCATAATGACCTTTTGCTTTCTTCTTGTATGATGTTCTTAATGTCAACAGAGCTGCTATCCAATAATGTGGGGAATTTAGAAGAGAACATGAAGATGAATATCAACTGTAATAATTGAAAATATGTCAGTGAGGACTAGAATGTATTCCATTACAATGTTCCTCTGGATTCCTTTTAGGGCAGAATAGTCCATTCCCCAATCTTCTCTGACTTTCAGAGAATGACAGCTTTGAAGTGTGACTCTCTAATTGACTGCTGATGTTGTACATCTTTTGGAGGAAGGAAAAAAGAAAAATTCATGAAATAAATATGAAAGCAATGTTAGAGGTTTCATTCTTTTTTAATCACTATATTAAAACTCCACTAAAATAATTGCTTCATATAATTACCATTAGTGAATGACACCATTTCCCGAAAAGTTGATGAGTGAATTCACATTGGGGGAATCATGAAATCACTGATCAACTTAATCCTTAATAAAAATGGAAGTGCAATAGGATATGTAAAACATTCTTATCAAAAATTTTTCTTGGGTTTATCCAGTTCCCTAAGGATTAAACAGTTCTTAAAGTCTTCTCTGCTGTGGCTGGCTCGTTGTTGCTCTTGCCGGGGGGACCTCAATGGAAATGCAGATGACATCCCTCTTTCAGGTGGGTCTTCGGTGAATGCTGGCTCCCTCAGGCACGCTCGCTCCAAAGA
>NW_006408806.1:3183752-3184882 GCF_000296735.1 Chrysochloris asiatica | reverse complement strand
GTTTTAAGACTGATTTAATATTATCTTGCAATTGATTCTCTATTACCCACAATACCATCTATAATTTTGGCCTAATTTTGTGAAGTGAAAAATAGAGCCAATCCTTAATAATTGCAGATTCCATATTTGCAAAAACTTGTATATATTAAAGTTTATTTTAAACTATAAAATCACTATTTACAGTGTTTCTGTGGTCCTTTGTGGACATGTGAATAATGACAATAAATGGTTCAATTAATGTACATCCTCTAACAGAGTTTTACTAGGGTGAGTTTCCTCCTTCTTTTCCAGTTCTCATACTGTAAACAGGTGCCCTTTTCAGCCTCTAAAGTGAAATTCCTGCACATTCTCTTGTTTTTTGTTAGTGATTTTAGTATTCTAAGTAACCTTCAAGCATAATGCTGGTGAATTGATGCATTTGAATCATGGTTTGGCAAACAATATTAAAGTACCTTGCAAGGTGAAAACAAAAGATCTGTCTTGGATGAAGTACAGCCAGAATGTTCCCTAGATAAGAGGATGGTGAGATGCCATCTCTCATATTTTGGACACATTGTCAGGAAGTACCAGTCCCTAGAGAAGGACATCATGCTTTGTAAAGTGGTGGGTATGCAGAAAAAGAAAAGCCTCAGCAAGAAAGATTCACACATTCACTGCAACAATGAGAGAAAATATAGCAAAGATGGTGAGGATGGCACAGAACTGAGCAGTGTTTCATTCTGCTGTTCATAGGGTTGTTATGAATCAGAATTGAAACAAGGGTATCTAACAACAGTAGTGCTGAAGTGGTGCTTAGTAATCTAAAAGAGATTAGAATAATTATGTGCTCTACAAATAAAATCTGTGTTTTAAGCAGGAGTTAGAGTGCTGCTGACTGTAAGATTAATGTTAATAATCCACAACATACATTAACTAGAATTTGTTTAAACAGAAATATGAATTTGAAAAGACTATGTTGTTGTTGTAGTTGTTAGGTGCCATTCAGTCAGTACCAAATCTTAGCAACCCTATGCAAAACAGAAGAAAACACTGCCTGATCCTGGGCCAACCTCACAATTGTTGCCATGCTTGAAACCATTGATGCTGCCACTCTGCCAATCCATCTCGCAAGGGGTCTACCTCTTTTTTTA
>NW_006408806.1:3180563-3181887 GCF_000296735.1 Chrysochloris asiatica | reverse complement strand
GTGGTATACATTCAAGGTCATATTTTGGCTCTCATGGACTTGTTTTCCTTTTGTTCAGCTTCTGTTTAAATGTGCATATGATCAATTGATGGTCTGTTCCACAATCTACCCCCGGCCTTGTTTTGACTGTTGTTATGGAGTTTTCCCATCATCTTTTCCCATAGCTGTAGTCAATTTTCTTTCTGCGTATTCCAGCTATTGAGGTCCATGTGTATAATCATCGGTCATGCTGTCTAAAGAAGGTATTTGAAAAAAGCAAATCTCTGATTTTGAAAACACCACTTGGAACTCAGTCAACAGATCGCAGAGTTCAAAACAGAGCAACACCACAACAACAAATTCAAAGGAGCTTGGAAGTCAACCAAAGATCAAAATAATATCAATGCCAAAGAAGGGATAAATGTAGGAACAGAGATCCGGTGGTGAGGTGCATTACAGGATACAATGGATTCTCTTAAATGTAGAGAAAGGTTACTAGACTCTAAGGCAACACCAAAGAAAGTTAATACTTCACAACTTACCAAGTAGAACAAGCAAACATGAAAACTAAGAAGAAAGTGACAATAAATAGCACAAAAAAACACAAACTCAGCACAAGAAAGCATGCAGAACAAAGGAATTAACAACACAACCAAAAAAATAATATAATGGCAGCAATGAATTCATCCTATCAATAATTACATTGAATGTCACTGGATTGAATGCACCAATGAGTGCACAGAGAGTGGCAGATTGGATAAGAAAACCAGACCCTTCAATATGTTGCCAGCAAGAGACACACCTTACACACAAAGACAAAAACAGACTAAAAGCTAAATTATGGGGAAAATATATATATGTATATATATATATATATCAAGCTAAATGCAACAGTAAACAATCAGGAGTAGCGATTCTAATCTCTGATAAAGTAAACTTAAGACAAAAACCAGCATAAGAGATAAAGAAAAACACTATCTCATGATCAAAGAGTCAATTGAGGGAAGACGACATAACCATAATAAATATCTACGCTCCCAATGAAAAAGCACCAAGATATATGAAGCAAACTTTTCTAGAATTGAAGAAAGAAATAGATAAATCTACAATTATAGTGGGGTATTTTAACATGCCACTTTTGAAAAGGGACAGAACAACCAGACTGAAACTCCACAAAGTTACAGAGGAACTAAGCAACACAATCAACCAACTTGACCTCATAGACGTGTACAGAGCATTCAACACAAAAACAGCACAATATATTTTCTTCTCCAGTGCTCATGGAACATTCTCCAGAATTGACCATGTGTTAGGTCACAAAGCAAGCCTCCATAAAATTACAAAC
>NW_006408806.1:3176828-3180053 GCF_000296735.1 Chrysochloris asiatica | reverse complement strand
CATTAGAAATCACACAGGTGATGTCACAACGAAACTAAACAAAATTAAAAGGATAATAACAGAATATTCTGAAGAGTTGTATTCCAAAAAATTAAAAAATTAGAAGAGATGGATGCATCTTTAAAAAGAAAAACACGACTTACCAAAACTTACACAAAGTGAAGTAGAAAACTTGAACAGACCCATAATAAAAGAAGAGATTGATTGATTGATCAGGTCATCAAAAACTCCCAACAAGATGACACCGTGCAGAGAAGGCAGGAGTCGTCCAGCATCAAGAGCACCCATGCTACACCAGCCACAATGGTCCGGACCACTGGCATAAACTTTACCCTATTGCCAAGGGAGACAACCAATCACCCATTGAGCTGCATACCAAAGACATTAAGCATGACTCTTCTCTGCAGTCATGGTCGGCATCTTATGACCTTGGATCTGCCAAAACCATACTGAACAACGGGAAAACCTGCAAAGTCGTGTTTGATGACACTTACAACAGATCAGTGCTAAGAAGTGGCCCCCTCACTGGGCCGTATCGCCTTTGCCAGTTTCACCTTCACTGGGGTACCTCCAAAGATCATGACTCTGAGCACACTGTGGATGGAGTCAAGTTGCAGCAGAGCTACATTTGGTTCACTGGAATCCAAAGAATAACACTTTTGGAGAAGCTCTGAAGCAGCCTGATGGAATAGCTGTGGTTGGCATTTTTTCTGAAGATAGGACGTGAGAAAGGCGAGTTCCCGCTGCATCTTGATGCTTCGGACAAAATTAAGACAAAGGGCAATGAGGCACCCTTCACTCAATTTGACCCATCCTGCCTGTTCCCCACCTGCCGAGACAACTTGAGTTACCATGGCTCCTTCACCACACCACCCTGCAAGAAGTGCATTGTGCAGCTCCTGCTTAAGTACCGTGAGCCACCACCGTGAGCTCTGACCAGATGGCCAAACTGGGGAGCATCTGCTTCAGCGTGGAGAACGAGACTCCAGTGCTCCTGGTGGAGAACTGGCGCCCTTCACAGCCTATCAAGGGCAGGGTGGTGAAAGCCTCCTTCAAATGACGTCCCCGGAGCATGCCCTCTTCAGGAAAAGAAAGCTGCTGTTGCAGAATGTGGTCCCTCGTTTTCTATTGGTGCTCCTTACTCAAAGTATATGGAGCTCTGGTAGCATAGCGGTTACGAATCTAGCTGCGAACCTCAAGATCAGCAGTTTGAAACTACCAGCTGTTCCATGGGAGAAAGATGAGGCTTTCTGCTCCATAAAGATTTACATCTTCAGAAACGCTGTACTGGGTCACTATGAGTCAGAACCGACTCCATGGCACATAATCATCACCACCACTCAAAGTATATTTTGATTTCCCACACTGAGCAATGAATGTGAGAAATGCAATCAACAAGAAACTAGTTACTTTTGACAACCTAGTCCCATATGACAGCATGAATCACATTTAATATTTTGTGGAAACAATCTCCCCTATAAAAGTAAGGATTTAGCGAAGAAGAAACATGTAGAGAAAATGAAAAAAATACAAAAAATAGTTGGACACTACTTACAAAATTTTTAATTTCACAGAGCTTCAGTTTCATGAGTTATCCATTTTAGCAGAAATAATGAGTAATTATATATTTCAGAATAGATTATTATGCAGATTCTGTTAAACATTAGCCATATACTAAAAGTAATATGGACACTAAGAACTGTTACGTTAATGTAGTTTAGTTCCTAAATAAAGCCCCAAATAAGTCCATTCTATCTTTTATTCAAAATGTATCGACTACTAAGATTTCCTGGTTTTGACCATCAGTAAAGGAAAAACACATTAAGACCAGGTGTTTAAAATTTTGAATCTAGTGTTTTAGTTTCTTTTTCATAAAGAGGGTTGACTTTAAGCTAATATTTTTCCTTTACCAGAGGAGGGTAATTTATTTTTACTTTTACTACTTTGATCTTTGTATGCCTATTCAATTATAAGCTGCCTCATATGTCATTCTGATTTGAGGCTAGAATTAATGATTGCTACAGCACACAGGAGTGAAAGACTCACTTGAGGTAAAAGCAGTGGTACCCATCACCAACACCAATAAAGGCATCATTGCAAAACAAAATAAAAAACTCCCAAACAAAAGATATCCAGGACCAGATGGCTTCACTGTTGAATTCTACCAAACATTCAGGGAAGAACTGTCACCAATTCTACTCAAAATATTCCAGAATAGAGAAGAGGATGGAAAACTCCCTAATACTTTTTATGAAGCAAGCATAACCCTCATACTAAAACCAGGGAAGGACATTACTAATAAAGAAATATACAGACCAATATCCCTCACGAACATAGATGCAAAAATTCTCCAAAATCCTTGCCAACAGAAACCAACACCACATCAAAAAAATCATACATCATGACCAAGTGGGTTTCATAAAAGGGATGCAAGGATTGTTCAACAGTAGAAAAACCAGTGTAATCCACCACATAAATAAGAAAAAGGAAAAGAACCACATGATTATATTGATTGATGCAGAAAAGGCATTTGACAAAATCCAATATTCATTCCTGATAAAAACACTCAACAAAGTAGGAATCAAAGGAAAATTCCTCAACATAATCAAGAGCATATATACAAAACCAACAGCCGACATTGCTCTCAATGGAGATAAACTGAAAGCCTTCCCTGTGCAAATGGGAATCAGACAACGATGCCCTTTATCACCACTCCTTTTCAATATTGTTTTGGAAATATCAGCCAGAGCTATACGGCAAGATAGGGAAATTAAAGGTATCCAAATTGGCAAAGAGGAAATAAAACTCTCTCTATTTGCAGATGATATGATCCTATACATAGAAAACTCAAAGGCTCAGTAAAAAAGCTACTAGCCATCATTGGAAGATTCAGGGTATAAGATCAACATACAAAAATCAGTTGGATTCCTCTATAGTAACAATGACAATGCTGAAAAAGACATTAGGAAAGCAATACCATTTACAATAGCCACCCAAAGAATGAAATATTTAGGAATAAATGTAACCAGAGAAACAAAGGACATATACAAAGAGAATTACAAAATATTACTACAAGAAACCAAAAGAGAATTAGAAAAGTGGAAGAACACACCATGTTCCTCCATAGCAAGACTCAGCATTGTGAATATATCAATATTAACCAAAGCAATTTATACATAATATGCAATCCCAATCCAGATTCCAGCAACATTGTTCATAGAGATA
>NW_006408806.1:3174287-3175837 GCF_000296735.1 Chrysochloris asiatica | reverse complement strand
ACATAAAATGAGGAGATATATGCACAACAATGTTCACAGTAGCACTATTTACAATAGCAAAAAATGGAGACAGCCTAAGTGCCCATCAACTGAATAATGGGTAAACAATCTGTTATGGAATATTATGCTACCTTGAAGAAAAACAAGGAAGCTGTAAGCCACCACATACATGGATGAATCTTGAGGACATTATGCTGAGTGATATTAGTCAATCACAAAAGGAGAAATACTGCATAGGACCACTATTGTAAAAGGGTAAGAAAAATAACCCACACTAAAAGGGGGGTGGAAATTATATACATATTTGCTGATGACCAGGATGTGTGAGATGAAAGGAGAGGAGGGAGGGGAAGATTACAGGGTTAGGAATAGACACAGGATAGATGGACTGGCCAGGGTGTGTGTGGGTGGGTGTGAGTGTGCGTGGCAATACACAAGAAGGGGGAGGGAATTGGAATAACTAGGCTTGAGGCAGGTTTAAAGGGGTTTCCTTTGCCTACCATTGTAAAATAGACATTTGGGGAGGTGGGGAGGAAGGAATAGCCAGAATCATCACTCCAGAAAGCATGTAAGTCTGTCTGCAGCCTATAGCTGATTGGAATACTGCAAAGGGGGCTAGAAGTTGCCCAGTGAAAGAGGCTTCCTGTGGAGACTTAAATTGCACAAGACAATGGATGGAATCCAGAACCCCATCCAGAACAGACAAGGTAGGAAACTTCCACTGGAAAGGATGGGTAGGCCAGCCTGGAGCATCTAGAAAAATAGAAGATACTTCGTAAAAGAAAGGCCAGCAGGAAAAATCCAAAACAATAATGGAAGTATGATTGATTACTACAGGAACAAATAAGCTGGTTGCCCTGAAGCCATCAAGTCTAGTGGTCCAGACCGCTCAGAGCAAACTGCTTTCCAAGACTTAGACTGAAGGGGAATATATGAGCAGGCCGTGGTCTGGCTGGTGACCACATTGGTCACCAATTAGGGAAAGAGGGGGGAAAAAAAACAGCAATGGATTTGTGAGCTAAACCCAACCACATTCAATAAACCCTTGTGAACCTGGGTAGAGACCTGGATGGCCAGCAGTGTGTCAAGACCCAGGGTTCCTGGGACCAGAGGCAGTAATATGGCCACAGAGAGCTAGAATGGAAAGTGAAGCATCCAGCTGACATGAAATGAGGAGAGGTACACAAGAACACCCATTCTTGAAGATAGTAGCTAGCCACTTGATAAGGCTTCAATTGCTGCATTATCAGAACTCAACTAGAAGAAGAAAGAAGGCGGGGGGGGGGGGGAAGTAAGCTGTTACAATTTGATGAATTTTATCTATAATGTTGGATGTATGATGCAGTTGTTAGGTTCCATCGAGTTCCATAGCAACCTTATGCACAACAGAACGAAACATTGCCCTATCTATCCTGGGCCAGCTTCACTACTGTTGCCATGTTTGTGTCCATTGATGCTGCTGCTTGGCCAATCCATCTCTCTGGGGGTCTTCCTCTTTTTCTCTGACCCCTCCACTTTACCAAACATGATATCCTTCTCCAGCAACTGGT
>NW_006408806.1:3154119-3173682 GCF_000296735.1 Chrysochloris asiatica | reverse complement strand
TGTTGCAGGTTGTTAATGAGTCTTCCTCCAATCCTGATGCCATGTTTTTCTTCATAGAACCCCACTTCTCAGATTATTTGCTCAGCATACAGTTTGAATAAGTATGGTGAAAGAATACAACCTTGTCACACACCTTTCTTGATTTTAAACTATTCAGTGTTTCCATGTTCTGTTCGAACAACTGCCTCTTGATCCAGGTACAGATTCTTCACGAACATTATTAAGTGTTCAGGAATACTCATATTTTGCAGTGTTGTCCATAGCTTGTCATGACCCACTCAATCGAAAGTCTTTGTATAGTCGATGAAGCACAGGTAAACATCTCTGATATTCTCTGCTTTCAGCCTAGACCTGGAACATCAGCATTGATATCCCTCTTTCCATGGCCTCTTCTGAATTTGTCTTGAACCTCTGGAAGGGCTCTGTCAATGTATTATTGTAGCCATTTCTGTATTGCCTTTAGCGAAACTTTACTCACATGGGATAGCAAAGAGATTTTCCAATGATTTCTGCATTCCATTGGTCCACATCTCTTTGGAAAGGGCAGAAATACAGGTCTCGTCCAAACAGTCGGCCAGATAGTTGCATTCCAAGTTTCCCGGCAGAGATGAGTGAGCACCTCCTGTGCCGCCTCACTTTTTTGAAAGATTTAAATTTATATTCCATCAATTCCTAGTGTCTTGTTCTTGGCCAATTCCTTCAATGCACCTTGGACTTCCTCCTTCAGTATCATTGGCTCTTTATCAGATGCTACCTCTTGAAATGGTTGAACATTAACATTTCCTTTTCTTTCATAGTGACCCTGTGTATTCCTTCCATCTTCTTTTGATGATTTCTGCATCATTCAATAATTTTCCCAAAGAATCTTTCAATAATGAAAGTCAAGGCTTGAATTTTTTCTTAAGTTCCCCCAGCTTGAGAAATGCTGAGTGTGTCCTTCATTTTGGTTTTCTAATTCCAGATCTTTGCACATTTTGTTGTAATATTTTACTTTATCTTCTCGAACTGATCTTTGACATTTTCTGTTCAGCTCTTGGTCCTTCTCATTTCTTCCATTTGCTTTAGCATCTTTACGCCAGAGAGCAAGTTTCAGTGTCTCTTCTGACATCCATTTTGACCTTTTCCTTCTTTCTTGTCTTCTTAATGACTTTTTGCTTTCTTCATGTATGATGTTCTTGATGTCATCCCACAACTCTCTGGTCTTTGGTCTTTAGTGTTTAATGTATCAAATATGTTCTTCAGATGATCTCTAAATTCAGGTGGGATGTAATCAAGGTCATACTTTGGCTCTCACGGACTTGTTTTCGCTTTCTTCACCTTCAGTTTAAATTTGCATATGAGTAATTGATGGTCTGTTCCACAGTGTGCCCCTGGCCTTGTTTTGACAGATCATATGGTGCTTTTCCATCATCTCTTTCCACAGATATAATCAACTTGATTGCTATGTATTCCATCTGGTGAGATCCAGGTGTATAATTGTCTCTTATGCTGTCTAAAGAAGGTATTTGAAATGAACAAATCATTAGTTTTGCATAATTCTGCCATGCATTCTCCAGCATCATTTGTATCACCTAGGCCACATTTTCCAACTCTGATTCTTCCTCTTTTCTCCCAACCTTTGCATTCCAATCACCTGTAATGATCAATGCATCTTGATTGCATATTTGATTGATTTCATATTGAAGAAGTTGGTAGAATTCTTCTATTCCATCCTCACTGGCTTTAGTGGTTGATGCGTAAATTTGAATAATAGTGGTATTAACTGGGCTTCCCTGTAGAAACATGGAGATTATCCTATTATAGATAGCTTTGTACCTCATGACTGATCTTGATATGTTCTTTTTGACTTTGAATGCAACACCATTCTTCTTCAATTTGTTATTTCTGGCATAGTAAACCATGTGGTCATCAGATTCAAAATGGCCAATACCAGTCCATTTCAATTCACTAATGCCTAAGATATCAATGTTTATGCATTTCATTTCATTTTTTACAACTTGCGATTTTCCCAGATTCATACTTCATATGTTCCATGTTCTGATTTACAATGGATGTTTACAGCTGTTTCTCTTCATTTTTAGTTATGCCCCATCATTAAATGAAGATCCTGTGGGCTTTTCTCCCACCTGCTTTACTCCTTTCACATCATTATAATCAACTCTACTTTGAGGAGGCAACTCTTCCCCAGTGACTGTAGTGGCTCAAAAAAGGGAACAGATCCTTTTAGCGAGGATCACTCACACCCCCTCGGTGCACAGGGTTGACAGGGATGGACAGCTTGGGTGCTGGCTGTACAGAATTGGGGGTAGGGGGCTATAGAGGCAAGAGGTGACTGGCTTGCAAGTTTTTAAGAGGGAGCCTGGCTCCAGATGGGGCAGGGGCAGGTGGAATCACCACTGAATGTTTTCCAATCCATTGGGGCTGGGCTGGCAAAAGGAAATGGTGATAAGATTCTCGTGGTACAATAGTGAATAATTGCCATCAGGACTAACTGTGAGGGTAGGAAATATAGAAGTAGATGATTTTTTGACAAAACAAGGAGAGTGATTGATTTTGTAGCCCAGGAGTGGAGGTTCCTGGGACCATCAAGTGAGAAGACCATAGAGTAGGACCCTACCCTGAGAGGCAGTGATGCCAGGGATGGAGACAGAGACAATGAAGTGGACAGATGGAATGGTTATGGACACTGGGCTTATGGAGGGAGAAAGGCTCTTCTGGAGGCCATGGGGCAGGCCTGTGTTGTGTTCCCTTTGGTTATTTGATGATGCATTGTGAGGACTGTAATCATTACAATGAAATGAAATATGATAGGCTGAATGTAAAGCTGATGTTTTCCCATGTAAACCTAAAAAAAAAAAAGTCCCATTAGTGTTCATCTTCAAGCAGAAGTCTATCAAGGCGGTATTTCTCATTTTTCAGCTCTCATATTGTAAACATGTGTCCTTTTCAGTCTCTGCAGTGAACTTTTTTCACATTCTTTTGCTTTTTGTTGATGGTTTTAATATTTTAAATAATTTTCAAGCATAATGCTGATAAATGGATGCATTTGTTTCATGGTATTGGTGAAGAATATCGAAAATATCATGAAAGATCAGAACAACCCCATAACTGTCTTGGAAGGAGTACAGCCAGAATGCTCCCTGGAAATAATATTGTTGTTAAATGTCATCGAGTCACTTCTGAAACCTAAGGACCCTTTATGTGAGTTCAAAAATTAGCTGGTGGGTTTGAATAATTGACTTTGTAGTTTGCAGTCCACTGCTGATCCTACATACAGCACCACACAAGAAATCTTGAATGCTACACACACATACATGCACATGTATATAAGAAGCATTGGTGGCATAATGGGTTATGGACTATAATGTCAGTAGTTCTAATCCACCAGTCACTCTGTGGGAGAAAGTTGAGGCTTTCTGCTCCTATGAAGATGTTCATTCTCAGAAACCACTTACAGGAGTGTAACAATCAGTTGTTAAGTCAGAACTGACTCAGGGGCACACATCCACTACCACCATACTTGTAAATTATGCATGATGCTTTTGTTGTTAGTGCCATCAACTCGGTTCTGACTCATACTGATCCAGTATAACATTTTTAAGGAGCAGTTGATGGGTTAAAATCTCAGACCTTGCAGATAGCAGTACAATGCTTATGTTGCAGAGCCACATCAGTACTTATGCACACATCTATACACAAAGCAGTATACATTTTACACAAATGCATAGAGAACATGCAAATTTTCCTATGAATATTAGCTTACATTTCTGTTGTTGTTGTTGTTAAGTTCCTTCGAATCAGTTCTGACTCATAGCAACCCTGTATAGGGTTCTGAGAAGTGGCTGGTGGGTTTGAATCAGCAACCTTGTGGTTAGAAGTCTAGTGCTTATCCTACAGCATTGAAATGTTAAATCCAAACAGAGAATTAAAAATGCCCATGTTATTAAATATTATCTCAATATTTGTAAATATCTAGTTGTTTCATTGCCATAGGTCAGAATTTTTTAATTGCATACATATTCCTAATAATATTTTTAATGCTTCATAATATTAACAGCATAGTATACAAAATTTATTATATGTATGCAAAACCATTCATACAAAATTAATATAGATTAAATCAATGTCTTAATATTCATACAAAACTGTTTTCCCTGCTTCTTTTCTTTGCATAAGTAAACATATTAATCTCTATATCATATATGCTGTTATTGTTAATTACCACTGAGTCAGTTCTGACTCATAACAACCCTGTATAGAGTTTCTGAAGAGTGGCTAGTGTATGGGTTTGAAGTGCCAACCTTGAGGTTAGCAGTCTAATACTTATCCTACAGTGCCACACCAGGATAAGCCACCATTACAGTTAATATTAGCAGAGTTGTTTAACCATGCTAAATAATGTCAGACATTTTACTGCCTGTGTTTCAGCCTACAGTCTTTAAAAAAGAGTATCATATTTTTAACTAGTGATAGAAAATTTTCCAGATGGTAAAAAATGTGAATGATAAAAATAGGCAAATTGTAATTAGAACTGTGATGGATTAATTTCCTTTAAGTTGTCCTTATGTTGTTTACATTTGTATCAAGTGTATGAGCCAATAGTAGCAAGGAAAAAGAGGAAAAAATAGACAAAAAAAGTAAAATAATTGAAAGAAGAACATTTTAAATTAGTTTTCAAACACATTTGCAATTTAAGTTAAAATAACTATTCACAAGAATATCTTGGTTCTTTTGTTTAATTTTTCAAAATGTATATCTTAAACTTCAGAAGCTTTCCTTCCACATGCTTTTGCATGTAATACTAGAATAATGTGGTTAAAGGTAGCATCTTAGCTTGCTTGTGAAAATAAAAATTTCCTTGTGGTGCTGTAGGATGAGCATTGGACTACTAATCGCAAGGCTGGACGTTCAAAACCATTAGCCATTCCTCCGAAACCCCTACACAGGTCACTAGGAATCAGAACAGACTCGATGGCACTTAACAACAGCAAGTTATAAATAGGCACTGTAAATATCTCAATTAAATAAGCCCATTATTTTTCCTTGAACAGTAAAAGTGAATTACTAGACTCTTATGTAACAGTGTCTGGAAAAAGAGAAAAGTTTTATTCTCCCAAAGCAGAGGCTATTATTTTCCATTAAGTTTTCTCTTCATAACTACATTGTTTTCGATCAATGAGTGATATGCTTTCCCAATAGTCCCCCAAAATACTATAATTCACTGCCAGTGCTCTTTGATTTGAAATGCAACAGTGCAACCAAACTTTTAATCCTTAAAAATACCCACCAGGATTGTCTATTTTGGACTCATTTAACTAAAGCTAATGGCAGAAAAAGCTTTGTAGGGGTTGACTGTTTTTCCCTACAGGAAAATAACAGAAAATATAACACTGGCATTCACACATCAATCAGTGGAAATGCTCTGGAATGGGATATTTGGATGCCTTACATGTTATAGCTGTTAAACATCTCTTTATTTTGTTCAA
Source organism: Chrysochloris asiatica (assembly GCF_000296735.1). Classification (NCBI taxonomy): domain Eukaryota; kingdom Metazoa; phylum Chordata; class Mammalia; order Afrosoricida; family Chrysochloridae; genus Chrysochloris; species Chrysochloris asiatica. Next base: position 3,168,196 of record NW_006408806.1, on the reverse strand, counting down.
TATTTGTTACTGATAATTATTTTATTGCAAGACTTCCAGAATATATTTCACAATGATCACAAATATTCCAAGACAAAGTGTTTTGTGGCTAAATAAGGTGCACAATTTCTGAGAAAAGCACAACCAAATCCATGATTGTGACACAGACACATTGGTCTTGAGGAAGGCATTGCTATATGTGAATGTCACAATGAATGTATTTCAAGCATCTGCCAGCGTCAATCAATTCCAAGGTGAAATTACCCAAGAATTGGGCTGTGAACATTAAGGTCAGCTGTTTGAAACTACCAGCTGCTCCGCGGGAGAAAGATGAGGCTTTCTATTCCCATAAAGATTTACACCCTCGGAAACCCTGTACAGGGTCGCTATGGGTCGGACCCGATTCGATGGCACTTAACAACAACAACAACAACCCTGTTAATAGGCTTTTGAAAATATAATGTCTATTACTAGATTTTACAATTCCATCAAGGTGTTGAGGCAGGTTAGAGAAAATCAAAGGCAAGTTTTATGGTTCTTAAGTTTATTTTATTTTGAAATCACTATTGAAGAAAAAGAACACAATTCTGTAAATATGTAACAGGGCAAAAAAATCCAATATTCACTGGAAAGTGAAAATCACAACCAACAGTATATATTCTAAAGCTGATAAATTCCACAAATATTAAAATGTCCTAAAAACTAGTATTTTGGAGGTGGGGCTTAATGGCAGATTAAGGAGACATGTGGTACAAGAGCTCTGCCAGCGTCAACACAGAATACTGGATGAAGCAAGTTCAGTGGATGGTCCCAGAACTCTGAACTACATATAAAGGAATAATTAGAAAGTTTGAAGGCTTACAGCCGGTAGAATTTGTAGCAGAGGCAAAAAACATTTTTTGACCAGCAGCACCCAGCTGGCTCCCAGAGCGGCCATTGTGAGCATGACAGAGTGGGATAAGGGTCAGAGAAGCCCTCCCACAGCAGACTTATGATGATCATCAGAGATAAAGGTGTGGACTTTCTTCCCCCCGCCCCCACCACTTCTCTGTTCTTTGGTCTCTCACTGTCTGCACACCTCCAATCTGGTGACTAGAGGGGGTGCCTGAGTGAGTGAACACCCTTCTCACTCCCAGAGAATTCTACTACACATGCACACAGATCTGCTGAGCAAAGATTTCTGGGTCCAGAATTGTGGAAGTGAGAGGAGTCAACAGGAACTGCTTAAAACAGAACAGTTTTCCAGAATGACCTGAACTGGCCAAGAAAGGGGCATTAAAGTCACACTCATTATTTTGCTACAGATTTTTTCTTTTCTTTTCTTTTTACTCTTTTTCTTTTATGTGATTATAGACTGTAGTTCCAAATCTTTTATTTATTTATTTTGCTGCTGTTGTTTTGTTTTTCGGTCCCCCTTTTATCTTCAGGGGGTTCTTTCTCTCTCCTACATTACCCAAGAAAAGACAGCAACTGTAGTCATAAAGCCAAGTTGCAATTACACCCTGTAAAATTCCACCATCCAGGCAAGAGCCAATACCAGCTGCTATACACCAGATACACAGCCAACACCTGCTACAGTTACTCTGAGTTGAGTAATAAGAAAAGTGAAAAGGGAAGCCCGTCTCCTGATTACATCAACCTAAAGGCAATCAGAAACCTCAATAGAACATCAACATACATTCATTTAATCACTGAAAACCTAATTATTGAAGATGTCCAAGAAACAATCGACCATCTCAGCACATGTCAACAAACAAGACAGACTAAGTGACACAAATGAGCTTGATGTAGACTCAGTTGAGCTCATGGAACTAGGTATGTCATTGCTGTTTTCAGGTGAATCTTAGTTGAAAGCAGAGAATACCAGAAAGGTGTTTGTTGTGAAGTGCCGTCAAGATGCTTCTGACTCATAGTAACCCTGTATAGGGTTTCCAAGGACAAGCCGGTGGGTTTGAACAACTGACCTTGTGGTTCACAATCCAGTGCTGATCCTACATTACCACACGAGCTCTGTGCCTGTACCTGTACTTTACTGACTGTGCAAAGACTTTCAACTGTGTGGATCATAACAAATTAGGAATAAAATTGTAAAAGTGGGTATTTCAGAACACTTAACTGTACTCATAAGGAACCAGTACATTGACCAAGAAACAGTCATTCTAACAGAATGACAGGGCACTGAAAGTATTAAAATCAGGAAGGCGCATGTCAGGGGTGTACTCTTTACCATCTTTATTCAGTCTGTATGCTGAGAAAACAATCCAAGATGATGGATTATATGAAGTAGAACATGACATAAGGATTGGAGTGAGATTCATTAACAACCTAGGATATTCATTAACAACCTAGATGATACCACCTTGCTTGCTGAAAGTCTTGTTGTTAAGTGCCATTGGGTCAGTTCCAACTCATAGTGACTCTGTATAGTGTTTCCACGGAGGAGATGATAAGTTTGAACTGATGACCTTGTGGTTCAAACAGACTTTGAAGTTCAAAACTACCTTGTGGTCTAGTGTTTGATCCCACAGCACCACACCAGGATTCTTGCTGAAAGTTTCTCTTGAAATACTGATGAAGATCAAAGACCATTGCCTTCAGTATAGGTTGCACCTTAATGTAAAGGAAACAAAAAGTCCTTACTACTGGACCAATAAACTATATTATGATAAATGAAGAAAAAAATGAAGTTGTCAAAGACCTCATTTTGCTTGGATCCACTATCATCAATCATGGAAACAGCAGTCAAGAAATCAAATGACATATTGCATAAGGCAAATCTGCTGTACAAGACACTTTTAAAGTGTTGAAGAGCAAAGGTATAATTTTGAGGACTAAGGTATGACTAACCCAAACCATGGTATTTTCAGTAGTTTCATATGCATATGAAAGTTGGATAATGTATATGGAAATCTGTAGAAGAATTCATGCATTTGAGTTATGGTGTTGGATAAGGATATTTAAAGTACCATGAATTCCAAAAGAACAAACAAATCTCTGTTGGAAGAAGTACATCCAGAATGATCTTTTGAAGCCAGGATGGTGAGACTTTATTTTTCATGCTTCAGATATCAGGAAAGACCAATTCCTGGAGAAGGATATCATGCTTGATGAAGCAGACTGTCATTGAAAAAGATGAAGAGCCCCAGCAAGATGAATTGACACAGTGGCAGCAGCTATAGGTTCAAGCTTAACAATAATTGTGAAGATGACGCAGGGCCAGGCAGTGTTTCATTAAGTGCTATTAGAGAGAAAAGGGAACAGAAAGATGCTTTCTGAAGAGGCAAGGGTTGATAGAATCAGTGTAGACTCAAGGACACCTAATAACAACAATTCAATTTGGGAAGCATTCAGTTTCATTTAGGCCCTCAACTTTGCCTTGGAGTTTTAACAAATGAACGCTGTGTGAATGAATTTGTAAATTTAAGTGCTATTAGCAACTTTCAGAAAAGAACATTAGAGAAAAAAAGAAATAGAAAGATGCTTTCTGCAGAAGCAAGAAGATACATTAGTTGGGGTAATAAATTTAGGCCAGGGAATCTGCACTAATGAGATGTTAATTCTTATTTTCTGGTCCAGCACAGACTCTAGTACAAAATGTACACTTTAACCATCCTCATCTTTTTGTTTCTGTCATAACAAATATATTTTATTTTTTCTGTAAAATATTTCCCCCCAAACTCTGAGGTTATAATAATTATTGTTAAAGATTATAGAACATATTTAATGCATAATTTTTCCTTGTTAATTGCTTACCCTATCTAAAATGTTTAAATTAATATCTCTGATTATGAAGAAATAAATTTAACTTTTTTGTTTTGGTAAATGAATCATGAAGTATTTTATTTGCCTAATTTCTCTTTGTTTTTAAGACTTTGATGAATTTGCATTCTAAAGTAATATATTTCATTCATTTATCTAGTCATAGAAGTTATTATTTTATATTTTACTTAGAATTATTTCATTAGTATTTAAAAATGAAAATATCATGCATTTCTATCTGTTATATTCTCATGGTCAGGTTTTGGGGTCAGTGCTATACTTTTTCCATAAAAATATATTGGAAACATTCTTATTTTCCAATTAATTGAAGTTTAAATAGCATTGGGATCAGTTAGACATTATAACATAAATTGAACTTCAGGCCTTGTTCTTGGTTTTATTTGAATTTTCTTTTGATGCTATTTCTTTAATGAGTCTGATTTGCTAAAATCTATTCTGAAGTTATGTGATTTAATATTATTTTCTTAAAATTTATTCATTTCAATCAGGCTTTTAATTTTCAATTGTTGTCTTTGTGAAGTGCCAAATCAATTCCAAATCATAAGATTCCAAATATTGGATTTCTGTAGGAGAAGATCTTTGCAGAAGCAGAATGCCTCATCTCTCTCCCACTGAACTGCTTGTGGGCTCAAACCACTAACTTTGTGATCTGCAGTGCATTGCTTATTTTACAGAGCCACCATGCACCCTTAATGTCCAATATCTATACTCAAATGATTCATATTAGTAACTAGTCAGGAAAACAAAGTGCTCTGGATATTTCAAATTTTTGTTGATTTTAGTTGCTCTTGAGTCAATTCTGATTCATGGCAATCTCATGTGACAGACTACAACAACTGTAATGTTTTCTAAATTGTAAACTTTCAACTTACTTTCAATAAATATTTCAAGTCTTCTCTTTCTACAAACAAGGTTGTGTCATCTGTATCTCGCAAGTTATCAATGGCTCTTCCTCCAATGTTGATGACATGTTCTTCTTCCTATAATCCAGTTTCTCAGATTGTTTTCTCAATTTACAAATTGAATAATTGCTCAATATACATGTTGTATGCTTTGAATGCTTAGTCTTTGTGATTAAGTTAACAATCTTGATATAGAAATAGTATTTAGTATTACATAGGTTGTTCCAATGTAATCAGAAGGTTCTTTACAAGATTGGTAACAGGAATATCAGAGATAGAAATGTTGTGACAACAGAAGCAGAACTTTGTTCTCTGTCAGTTCATTCATTACACATTGGACTTCTCCCTTTAGAACCACTGACTCTTGATCATATCCTACCTCATGAAATGGTTGAACATTGACCATTCCTTTTAGGTACAGTGACTCAGTCACTGTACCTAACTCAGTGTATTCCTTCCAGGTACAGTGACTCAGTGTATTCCTTCCAGGTACAGTGACTCAATGTATTCCTTCCATCTTCTTTTGATGCTTTCTACATCATTCTTTATTTAGACCAAATAATTCTTCAGTATTTTAAGTTAAGGTTTAATTTTTACCCCCAGTTCTTTCAGCTTGAGAAATGCTGAATGTGTTCTTCCTGTTTGGTTTCTAACACTAGATCTTGCACATCTCATTATAATATAATACTTTGTCATCTTGAGCCTACTCTTTGAAATTTTCTGATCTGTTCTTTTACCTATTAATTTTTTCCATTTGCTTTAGCATCTAACTACACTGAAGAGTAAATATTAGAGTCTCTTATGATATTAATTTTGGTCTTTTGTTTCTTCCTTGGCTTCTTAATGATCTTTTGTTTTCATCCTGTATGGTGTTCTTGATGTCATTCCTCTGGTTTCTGTAAAAAATTTTTGTAAAAACTCTGTTAGGATCTTTTTGTAAAAACTCTGTTCCTTAGATGATCTATAAATTCAGGTAGGGTATGTTCAAAGTCGTATTTTGGAAATCCTGGACATGTTTTAATTTTCTTCAGCTTTAGCCTAAACTTGCACATGAGCAATTGATTAGCTGTTCCACAGTCTGCCCCTGGCCTTATTTTTGGCTGATGATATGGAGTTTTTCCACTGTTTATTTCCACAGATGTTGTCAATTTTATTTTTGTATTCTATCAAGTGAAGTCAGTGTGTATAATCATCTTTTATGTTGTTTTAAAAATATATTTGCAATGTAGAATTCATTGGTTTCACAAAATTCTATCATATGATCCCCTGCATCATTTATTTCACCAAAGCTATATTTTCCAATTACTGAGCTTTCTTCTTTGCTTCCAACCTTTACATTCCAGTCAGCCATAATTATTAATACATCTTGATTTTATGCTTGATCAATTTTAGACCAGACTGAAGAAGGTAGAATTATTCAATTTCATCATCACTGATTTTAGGTGTTGGTGAATCAATTATAATGATAGTGATATTAACTGGTCTTCCTTACAGTCATATGGATATTATCTTATCAGAGATAACAATTTACTTCAAGACAGATCTTGAAATCTTCCTTTTTAATGATGAATGTGAGGCCACTCCTCTTCTATATGTCATTTCCAGAATAGTAAACCGTGTGGTTGTCAAATTCAAAATAGCCAATATCAGTCCATTTCAACTCACTAATACCTAGTATCTCAACATTTAAGTGTTCCATTAAATTTTTTACAACTGTTTTTCCTAGATTTACACTTTACACATTGCATGTTCTAATTATTAATGGATATTTGCAGTTGTTTCTCCTCATTTTGAGTTGTTACTATCAACAAATGAAGGTCTTGAAAGCTTTGCTCCATTTTGTATCCATCATGGTCAACTCTACTTCAAAGAGGCAATACTTCCCAATTGTCTTTTAGTGCCTTCCAACCTAAGGGACTCCTCTTCTGGCACTGTATCTGACAATATTTTTGTGTTATTCACCATGATTCTATAGTCAATATTTTGGTTCTATCTAACAGTTTCACTGGTATTCATACAATTTTCATTGGCTAAACATTCAGAGCTCTGGTAGCGTAGTGGTTACGAATCAGGCTGTGAACCTTAAGGTCAGTGGTTCGAAACTACCAGCCGCTCTGCGGGAGAAAGATGAGGCTTTCTACTCCTGTAAGGATTTACACCCTCGGAAACCCTGTACATAGGGTCGCTATGGGTCGGAACCTACTTGACGGCACTTAACAACAACAACAACAAACATTCAGAAGTAGTCTGCCCCTCTTTCTTCCATACCTGTCTTAATTTGGAAGCTCAGCTGAAACCTTTCCACCATGGGTCACCCTACTAACATTAAAAATACTGATGGCATAGCTTCCACTATCACAGCAACATGAAAGCCACAGTGGGACAAAGTGACAGACAAGTGATGATCTGATTCATAGCAACCCTCTATCGGGTTTCCAAAGAATGACTGCTGGGTTTGAACCACTGAACTTGCAAGTAGCATTCTAGTACTTATTCTAAAGTACCACACCAGAACTCCAAAGATGGCCATCTGTTAATTCCCTCAAACCTGTTACCATGCAGTCTCAGCTGCTGAAAGAGACACTAGTGTTGGGATTAAACTAAGAATCTTTTTATAGAGATTACCCTGGATCATCCAGGTGGTCCTTGTGAAATCATAAGGTACTTGTTGTTGTTGTTGTTAAGTGCCGTCGAGTAGATTCTGACCCATAACGACCCTTATAGGGTTTCCAAGGAGCAGCTGGTGAGCTTGATCGCCGACTTGGCAGTTCAAACGGCTTTGTAGTCTGGCACATTAACTCACAGTGCCACACCAGGACTCCATAAAGTACTTACTAGAGGATGCAGATGAGGCAATGTGATGATATAAGCAAAGAGAGAGAAGTAGAGCAAATCAAATTTTAGACACCAGCATAAAGATGGGATCACTTAAATACAATATTATTTGTGTATAACCAATAAAAATCCTTACTACAGAAGAATGGGGTGGAGTTAATTTCTTATCTCAACTTATCTCCAGATGAGGAAGAAAAATAGTCAAAAGTCTCCTTTGGAATTTTACTCAGGATTGTCTTTATTGGCTGAAGCTGAAATGAAAATGTGGCCGTATAGCACTGGACTATTATTCACATGGTTAGTAGTTCAAATCCACTAACCACACCCTGAAAAACCAATACAGGATTGCTATGAATCAGAACTGATTAAATGACAATCAACAACAGCAAAATTAACTAAAAGTTGCCTTACATTTCTTTTTTCATATGCTAAAAGAGAGAGAGAGAGAGAAATGAAGGAAATACAATAACAGTAAATGAAATTTCTAGAATAATGAACTCTGAACTAGGTCTCAAAATATTCCCATAAATAATTTCCAAATACTATGAAACATAAGCTCATCATTAAAACAAAATTTTAAGTAACAATAGAAACAAAAATGATTTGGAGTGAGACCTTCAAAACACAATTATAAATTGGAAGACAGAACATAAAATGCACAGTGTATAAAAAGTATTCTAAGAAAAAATGATTTATAAAATGTAACAGACAGATTTGGAAAATATACAACAGAATATCCAGAAATGGAAAATAAAATTAGCAACATAAGAAAGTTAATGGTTGGACAGCTAAACATAATTAGTGTAGAAGAAAGTAAAATTAAAATTTCATTCAATATACAACTTAAAGGGACAATGAAACATAAAATAAAAGAGATCAAGAAGCATGAACAACAGAGCTTTAACGTATTATCTGATCAATATTTATAATGCATTATCTGATCATTGTTTAAAAAAGATAATACAAAAATGAAGAAGGAGCAACATACAATAATAAAATGGCTTAAAAGTGCTAAAAATTGCTTGAGAGGAAAAAAGAAAAAAAAAAAAAAACAGATTAAGAAGCTCTGAAAAATATTTACATAGAATTGAAATCAGTTGAATCTACAATGAAAGCAAAGGATACCAGAAATGTGCTTGTTGAACAAATAATATGTCAAAATGGATTACATGAAGAAGAACTTGGAATCAACATTGGAAGTAGACTCATTAGCAACTTGTGACATATAGATGACACAATCTTACTTGTTGATTTGAAATACTGATGAAGTTCAAGATTATATATAACCTCCAGTATGGATTGCATCTCAATATAAAGAGAATGTAAATAAATGGAGACAAGATTGAAGATGCTAAATATTTCATTTTTCTTAGATTCACAATAAATACTCATGGAAGTAGCCATCAAGAAATTAAGCAATCCATTGCATTTGGCAATTATGCTGCAAAAGACCTCTTTAAAGTGTTCAAGAGCAAAGATGTCAGTATGAGGACTAATGTGTGCCTGACCCAAGTCATAGTATTTTCAATTGTGGCACTGTGGGCTAATGTGTCAGACTGCAAAGTCATTTGAACTGCAAGGTTGGTGGTTCAAGCTCACCAGCTGCTTCTTGTAAACATTTTACAGCATTACTATGGGCCGGAATAGACTCAATGGCACTTAACAACAACAACAACAACAACAACATATACATGTGAGATGGACAGTGAATACGGAAGACCTCAGAAAAACTGAATCATTTGAATTATGGTGTTGGCAAAGAATATTGAAAGTACCATGTACTACCAGAAGAGCAAACACATTTGTGCTCAGAGAAGTACTGACAGAATGCTCCTTAGAACTGAAACTTTGCCTCTCATACTATAGGCATGTTATCTGGAAGGATGAGTCTGTGGAGAATATCATGCTTGTTAAAGTGGAGAGGCATCAAAATAGAGGAAAGCTTTCAATGACATGGATTGACACAGTGGAAGCAAAACTTGACTCAAAGATAACAAAAATATATAATGTAACTAACTCTAAAACATGTAAAATTTAAAACATAGCAATAAACGCTCTGTTGAGTCCATTCCAACTCATAGCAACCCTGCATAGCATTTTCAAGAGTAGCTGATGTGTGAACTATTGACCTTGTGGCTACAATTCCAGTGCTTATTCTGCAACACCACACTAGGATTAAGTATATTTTAATTTTGTTCACAATAGTTCAATTCTAATCCTCTTCTTTGACTTGACCAAACTTAATGTATATGTGTGTGTGCGTGTGCGTGTGTGTGTGTTAGGTTGTTATTATGTAATGTCAAATTTGTTCCAATTCATAACAACCACATATGCAACAGAATGAAATGCTTCTTGTTCCTATGGCAGCCTCACAATTACTGCTGTATTTAAGCCTGTTGTGGGAGTGACTGTGTCAATCCATCTCATTAGGGTCCTTCCTCTTTTTCACTGACCCTCTACTTTACCAAACATGATGTCCTTCTCCAAGGATTGGTCCCTACTGATAGCATGTCTAAAGTTCGTAAGATGAAGTCTCATTATCCTTGCTGGTGAAGAGTATTCTGGTGTAATTTTTTCCAAGACAGATTTTCTCTTTCTTCTGGTAGCCCATGGTCCAGTCAATATTCTTTGTCAGCACCATAATTGAAATACATCCATTAGTCTTTATTCTTTTTATTAATATCCAGCATTGGCAAAAATTTGAGACAATTGAAAATGTGATGATTTGGATCAGGCACACCTTGGTCCTCAAAGTGACAGACATCGTGGTTTTCAGTTAGTATATCACAGGTGGAAATTCTGTATGAGTTTGTAGCCCTAATCTCTTTAAAATTACCTCATAATTGTTCTTTGAAATTCTGTTTATCTATTGTTTTTCCTTTCAATTCCAGTTGACAAAATAATACCCTGACAATCTTAAATGCAGTTTGTGAATTGTAGTTTATTAAAGAACTATTAGTTCTAATATGGTAAATTATCATGGTAGAGAAGATATAAATACTCTTAGTAGCCATAGCAGTATCATCAGGAGTTAAAGACAATATATTCAGTAAATAGATTATATAATTTAAATACTTATTGTTATCTTCTTCAACTTGGAAAAAATGAGAAATCCTAAATATATAACTTGAAAATACAACACATTTTCAAAAACATGGCTTGTTAAAAAATAGAATCTTAAGAAAAACACATCCTGGGTGGAGACAATCAAATCAACTGCCATAAAAATTATCTTTATCAATGCTAGTTATTGCAGTGAGGATTTTGTTCAAATATAGAAAGTATGTGGGAGGTTTTAAAGAAAAATGTTGCACTAAATTTTAAGGTCTTGCAAATAGGGTTTATGAAAAATACATCAGTTACCTAATGTACTGAAGAAAACAAAGGTGGAGTGAATGGAGGAGGAAGAAGAGTAGAAAAAGAAGATGAACAACAACAAAAAAGTTCTTTCAAAAGTACAAAGTGTAAAAATCAATGTCTATTTAAAAGCTTGCAGTCCTGGTGTGGTCATGTATGATAAGCACTGGAATGCTAACTATGAAGTTGGTGGTTCAAACCTACTAGTCCTTCCTTGAAAACCCTATACAATTCTGATATAAGACAGAACTGACTTGCTAGCACTTAATAGCAACAAAAGCAACCTATTGCTTACACTTTGACATGTTATTAGATGCCATCAAGTCTGCTCCAAATCATGGTGAACAGAATCATGCAACACAGAAATTAACACTGCCTGGTCCTGTGGCATCTTCACAATTGTTATTATGTTTGAGGCTATTACTTCTGCCACTGTGTTAATCTATCTCACTGTGGGCGGTCTTTCTCGTTTTCATTGACCCCACACATTGTCAAGCATGATGTTCTCCAGGGTCTGGTACCTTCTGAAAATATGCCCAAAGAAGGAAAAACTCAGTCTCAACATCCTGTCTTCTTAGGGGCATTCTGGATGTACCTCTTCCAACACAGATTTATTTGTTCTTCTGACTATCCATAGTAATTTCTATATTCTTCTCCAACACCATCATTCAAATGCAGAGATTCTAGTATGATCTTCCTTATTCATAGTCCAACTTTTACATACATATGAGGCTATTGAAAATACTTGGGTCAGATACACCTTAGTCATCAAACTGACATATTTGCTGATGAAGTTTTTAAAGAGGTCTTGTGTACCAGATGTGTCCCATGGTGTATGATTTCTTGACTGCTGCTTCCATAAGTGTTGATTGTGGATCAAAGCAAAATGAAATATTTGACAACTTCAAACTTTTCTTCTTATGTTGGTGTTAGGTGTCATTGAGTCAGTACTGGCTCATAGCCACCTTATGCACAGCAGAACGAAACACTGCCCAATCCTAGGCCAACCTCACTGCTGTTGCCACGCCTGAGTCCATGGATGCTGCCACTTAGCCAATCTATCTCATTGGGGGTCTTCCTCTTTTTCTCTGACTCTCCACCTTACCAAACATGATATCCTTCTCCAGCGATTTATTTACTGGCCCAGTTGTTGTTGCTGTTGTTAAGTGCCACCAAGTTAATTCTGACTTAATGAGGTCCTGTATAGGGTTTCCAAGGAGCAGTTGGTGAGTTTTAACTGCCAACCTTGTGGTTCACTGTCCAGTGCTAATCCTACAGCACTATACTAGGAGTCCATTTAAGCCTACAGCATTCAATATTCCTAGGTAGTCTCCCATCCAAGTATTAGGCCTGACCCTGCTTAGCTTATAAGATCAGACAAGAATGGACACATGTATGTATAACTATAGATGATCCAATTTCTTAGGATATTTGTTTTCTTTACACTAAGGTAAAATCCATATTGAAGGCTGTGTTCTCTGCTCTTTATCAGTAAGTATTTTAAGTTTTCTTCACTTTTAGCAAGTAAGGTTGTATCACCTGCTTATCAGTTTTTTGAGGAGTAATCCTCCAGTCCTGATGCCGTACAATCCACCTTCTCAGATTATTTGCTAAGCATACATACTGAATAATGGTCATGAATTAATAGAGCCCTGGCATACACCTCTCCTTGTTTTAAACCATTCAGTAACCACTGTTCAGTTTGGATGACTGCCTCTTGAGGTCTTTGTATAGATTGCATATGAGCACAATCACATATTCTGGTATACTTATTCATTGCGGTGTTATCCATAGCTTGTCATTATCCACACAATCAAAAATTTTTACATAGTCAGTGAAGCATAGATAAAAAAAAAAAAAAATTCTGGTATTCTTTGTTTTCAGCCCAGATATCACTAATGCCAGATTAATATTCCTAGTTCTCCATCCTCTTCTGAATCCAGGCTGAATTTCTTCTAGTTCCCTGTCGATGTACTATTGCAATAGTTTTTAAATAATCTTCAAGAAAATTTTGTTTTCATATGATATTGATGATATTGTTTGATAATTTTTTTTAATTTAATTGGGTTACCTCTCTTTGGAATGGGCACAGATATGGATTTCTTCCAATCAGTTGCCCCAGAAGCTGTCCTCCAAATTTCTTGGCATAGATGAGTGAATGCCCCCATTTCTGTGTCAATTTGATGAAAGATTTCCACTTATAGTCTGGAAATTCTTGGAACCTTATTTTTCTCCAAAAATTTCTGTACAGATTAAACATCTTCTTTCAGTACTATCGGTTCTTGATCATGCATCCTCTTGAGATGGCTGAACATAGATGATTTATTTTTGGTATAGTGACCCTGAGTTTTCCTTCCATCAACATTTGATGCCTTCTGCATCATTCTATATTTTACCATTAAAGGCACCCTTTAATACTGCAAGTCGTGTCTTGAATTATTTTCTTCAGTTATTTCATCTTGAAAAATGACAAATGTGTTCTTCCTTTTTGGTTTTCCAACTCCGGGTCTTTGAACATTTCATAATAATTCTTGGCTTGTCTTCTCAGGCTACCCTTTGAAAATTTCAGGTCAGTTGTTTGACTTCTTCATTTCTTCCATTCACTGTAGATTCTCTGCACTGGAGAGTAAGTTTCAGAGTCTCATCTGACATCCATTTTGGTCTTTTCTTTCTTTCCTATTTTTTTTAATGACATTTTGCTTTCTTCCTTATGATGTTCTCTATGCCATCCCACAGTTCTGATCTTCATTCAATAGTGTCTGTTGCATCAAATTTATTCTTGACAGGTTCTCTAAATTCAGGTGTGGTATGGTCAAGGTCATCTTTGGCTCTTGTGGACTTCCATTAGTTTTCTTCAGCTTCAGCCTGAACTTGCACATGAGCAACTAATTGTGTGTTCCACAATAGACCTTTGGTGTTGTTACTGATACAGTGTGTCTTCCCTCAGATGTACTCAATGTGGTTCTTGTGTATTCTGTCTGGAGATGTCCATGTGTATTTTTGTTTTTTATGTTCGTGAAAAAAAGGTATTTGCAATGAACAAATCATTTATCTAGCAAAATTCTGTCATGTCCTGGGGGGCTATTGAACCCAGAGTTAGTGACATAGCCACAAAGGACTAGAGTGGAGACTGAAGCATCCAGCTGATAAGAAGAGAGGACACATGCATAAGTACACTCACACTTGCAGATAATACCCACTTGACCTGGCTTCAATGACTGCAT
>NW_006408806.1:3145549-3149754 GCF_000296735.1 Chrysochloris asiatica | reverse complement strand
GCTATTCATAGAGTTTTCAGTGACTAGCGATTCGGAAGTAGTTTGTCACTCTTTCTTCCTAGTCTGTCTTTGTTTGAAAGCTCATCTGAAACCTGTCCACCATGGGTGACCCTGCTGGTTATTTAAAATAACCACCGGTTATTTAGCCACCAGTGTGGCATAGCCCTCAGAATCACAGCAATACAAACCACCACAGCATGACAGACAGACGAGTGGCGGTTGCGTGGCTGCTGTTAAATAGGAATCTCCTTGTGCTAGGGCCCTTAAGTCTGGCTCAAAGGCAGGATTTCTGTCCTTGAATGTAAATCAAGATGCAGAAGCACAGCAGGGGCGACTGGGTTGTAGTGAGAAGCTTTGGGCTGGGCTTGTGGGTCTCTAAGTTGGTCAACCCCGCCTCAAAGCCAGGATCCAACGGTTAGGCTAGGAAGGTGCTCTCACGTCCAGGGTAAGTAGGACAGCCTGGCCGGCCCCTGCAGTCTCTTCCTGCCAGGCAGTGTCTCCCCATTGACCTGGTCTCCAGACACCTCTCACCCAGCCGCTCCGTGGTCTGGGTTTCATTTAACACCTCCACCAAGTCTGCACAGTTGTCGCACATCGTTTAGCCGCCGCCCTCCATGATGGAAGCAATTGTTCTTCCTCATTTTGAGTTGTGCCCCATCAGCAAATGAAAGTTCGGAAAACCTTATTCATTCATGTCATCATATTCATATCTAATTTTAGGAGGCAGTTCTTTGCTTGTCATATTTTGACTGTCTTCTAACCTGAGGGTGTCATATTATGGCACTATATATGATAATATTCTGGTGCTATTAACAATGTTGGAGTACTGGTGTGGTGCTGTGGATTAATGTGCCAGACTACAAATCCATTTGAATTGCAAGGTTGGCAGTTCAAGCTTACCAGCTCCCTCTCAAAAACCCTATACATGGTTACTATGAGTTGGAATCAACTCGACAGCACTTAACAGCAACAACAACATTCATAATGTTTTTGTATTCAGTCAATATATCTGATGTTACACTTACTATTCATAAGGTTTACAGTGGCTAAACACTCCGAAGTAATCTAGCTTTCCTTCTTCCTAGTCTGTGGTAGTCTGGCAGCTCCACTGAAACCTACCCACCATAACTGACCCTGGTGGTATTTGAAATACCAATAGTATAGAAGCATCACAGCAACACACAAGCCACCACAGCACAACAGACACACAAGTGATCACACCTTGACATAGCAAACTACATACATAAAACATACATTTAATTTAAAAAAAAAGCAATGTATACCCAATTCCAATGAGCTGTCATTTGGCATTGGAATGATTGTTTTAAGGAAATAATATATAATAATATAATTGGTCTTTCAGCAAGATTGTTAATATGAGAGTAAAAACATTGTGGTGTCTTGGATTGGATCTGGGAACAGAAAAACAAGCATTAGTGGGAAACCTGACAAATCCAAAATAAAATCAGGGTTTCAATGAATAGAGTTGTATCCAATGTCGATTTCTGAGTTTTGACAAAAATCTAAGTAAGGTATTGATTCATTGGGTTTGATATGAGTAGGGACTGAGCTGTCAGAAGTATCTTAAAGATATTACCATTCCTACTTAATGGATATATAGGAAGTCTCTGTACTTTCCTTGCAACTTTTCTGTAGATCTAAAATTATTCAAAAAAGATTTGTTAAATATGGCCAATACAAAAGTAAATCTGAGTAATATATTTCTTTGCAACAAATTTTCAGTACCCCTTATCTTTCAGGTTTATTTAATATTGTATTTGATTTAGACATTTTTTTTTTTAACTACAGCATCATTATTAACACAGTTTCAAGGACTACAGTAATATAAGTAAACAGAAAACAAGTACATGCACATCACAAGAGTCCTGGTATGGCACCATGGGTTAATACGCTGGAATGCAAAGTCAGTTTGAACTGTAAGGTTGACAGTTCAAGCTCACCAGCCTCTCCTTGGAAACCCTATACAGGGTTGTTATGGGTTGGAACTGACTTGACCACACTAAACAATAACAACAAATATCACAAATACCAAATATTAAAAATAATTAACATCTATGCACAGGAATAGTAGGTTAGATTGTCAGAATCCAAATGTGTATTTAATTGCTATCAATGGGAATGTTCCTATTAAAAATATTCCTCAAGAGTTTTTAAACCTTTGAATTATATGTTAATAATTATTACTATAGTCAAGATCAATCAAGAACTTTCTACAAATGTGACATTGTCTTAAGTAGTGTATAATTATGTATTGATTAAGAAATAGTTATTAAGCTCTTACTATGCTACTAACTCTATTCTTGGCACTAAAGATACACCAATAATCCAAAAAAAAAAAAAAAATAGTTTCTGATATGGGACTTACAGAGTAGTAAAGGAGACAAGGAGTAAACAAATTTTAATAAAAATTTATAATGTTAGACAATGGTAGACACAATCCAGAAAGTGTATCAAGGATGCAGTACACTAGGTTTTCTAGAGAAAGAAAACCAGTAAAACATGTTGTTGTTGTTAGATGCTATCAAATCAGTACCGACTCACAGAGATGCTATGCATAAAAGAATGAAACACTGCCCAATCTTGTACCATCCTCGTGCTTGAACCCATTGCTGCTCTCTCTGTGTCAATGCATCTTATTGTGAATCTTCCTTTTTTTTTTGCTAATACTCCATTTCACCAAGCATGGACTCATTCTTCCTGATAATATGTCCAAAGTATGAGAGACAATGTCTGGACATCCTGGCTTCTAAAGAACATTCTGTCTTTACTTCTTCCAACACAGATTTGTTTCTTCTTCCTTCAGTCCATGGTCATTTTAATATTCTACTTCAATTCTTCTACGGAATTTCTTATTCACTGTCCAACTTTGACACACATACGAAGTTATTGAAAATACCATGACTTGGATCTGGCATACCTTAGTCTTCAAACTGATATCTTTGCTTTTGAACACTAAATAGGTCTTGTGCAGAAAATCATTTGATTTCTTGACTGTTGCTTCCATGTGTTGCTGGTTGATCTGAGCAAAATGAAGTCTATTAAAGCTTAAATCTTTTCTCCATTTATCTTGAAATTATTTATTAGTTAAGTAGTACAGATTTTTGTTTTCTTTACATTGTGGTGCAACCCATAACAAAGGCTATGATCTTTGATTTTGATCAATAAACATTTTAAGTCCTCTTTGCTTTCAGCAAGCAAGTCTGTATCGTGTGCATATCTGCATATTGAAAATTCCATAAATTGGGTTTGGCACATGAATTGGGTTTGTTGTTGCTAAGTACCTTTGAGTCAGTTTTGACTTATGGCTGTTTCTGAGAAGCAGCTGGTAGGTTTGAATTGCCAACTTGTGTTTAACTGTCCAGTACTTATCCTGAATCCTTCTCACCAGAACTTTTTCCTTAAAAAATATTCAAATTTGTAGTACAAGGTTTGAGTTTTTTATTTATTTCCCTCAATTTGGTAATTGCTGGACATATTTTTTTTTCTCTTTTGGTTTTCTAAGTCCAGATCTTTGCTTATTTTATTACAATACCTTATCTTCTATAGATGCATTTGAGAGTTTTCTGTTCAATTGTTTTGCTTCATCATTTTTTACATTTGCTTTAGCTATGCTATGTTCAACAGCAAATTTTAGTGTGTATTCTAATTTCTACTTTGATCTTTTCTTTCTGTCTTTTTAGTAGCCTCTTGCTTTCTTCATGGATGATATAGCTGATGTCATACCATAATTCCTCTAGTCTGTGGTCTTTAATGTTCAATGTAACAAATGTGTTTTGGAGATGGTTCCTAAGTTCATATGGAATATACTCAGGCCCTACCACTTGTCTGTCAGTATGTTGTTCTGTGTTTGCTTGTGAGTAACTGTGATGCTGAAAGCTATTTAACTAGGAATTTAAATATCACCAGAGTCATACATGGTGGATGTGTTTCAGTAAACTTCCAGATTATGACTGACTAAGAAGAAGGTGATCCAGACTACTACTGAATATTAACCACTGAAAACTTTATGAATAGCAGCAGAATGTTTTTAGGTATAGTGGCAAAGGATAAAAACATTGCGAATAGCAGAACATTTTCAGATACAGTGCAAAAGAGTTTCTGAGGTTGAAAGACACTCACAATACAATTAAGAAAGAGCTGTCTCCTAAAAGTAGAGGTGACCATGTTGATGTGAATGGAATAAG
>NW_006408806.1:3143430-3145294 GCF_000296735.1 Chrysochloris asiatica | reverse complement strand
ATTTCAAGATATATCTTGAACTACTATGCTGTCAATGATAGGATCTTATCCATACATCTATAAGTAAACCATATACAGGTTCACTATTAGTTGGAACTTAATCAATGGAACTTAACAACGTACGGAAGACCAGTTAATATCACAAAAATTCAAATTTAGACATCAACCATAATAGCAAGTAATGCTGAAATTTAAAAAGTCTATTAACATTTTCATTCTTAAATTGATCAAACAAGAAATCAATATGCATTGATAATTACTGATGATTAGAATGCAAACATTGAGAAGAAGAGAAAGGATTCATAGTTGGAAAAAGTGAACTTGTTGATAGAAATGATGCTGGACACTGCATGTTAGAATTTAGCAAAATCAGTGATTTATTCATAGCAAATACTTTTTTTAAACAACATAAAAGATGACTATATACCTGGACCTGATTAGATGGAATATACAGGAATCACTCAGAGTACATCTGTGTGAAAAGACAGCAAAAAAGCAAAAACACATCAGCCAAAACAAGGCAAGGAGCTGATTATGAAACAGATCATCAAATTCTCATATGAAAGCTCAAACTGAAGTTGAAGAAAATTACAAGTCCACAATAGTGAAAATATGACTTTGAATGTGTCACACGTGAACTTAGAGACAATCACAAGAATATATTTGATTCAGTAGACACTAATGACTAGGAGGTAGAAAGGAAAAGGTCATTAAAGACATGAAAGAAAAAAACGACAAAAATGGATGTCAGAAGAGATTCTGAGTCATGCTCAACAGCATAGAGATGCTAAAGAGAATGGGGGGAAAACTGAGCAAATAAAAGGTCTGAAGAGGAAATTTCAAAGGACAAATCGGAAAGACAATTGCAAGTGTTATTAAGACATGAGCAAAGAAGTATAATTATAAAACCAAAAGCAGAGAGTATGTTCAGTATTTCTCAAGCTAAAAAAAACTGGAGAGAAGAATTAAAGTCTCTATTTGCAATATCTATGCCAAAAACTTTGGAAGACAACAACTTGGACAACTGACTGAAAGAGACCCATATTTCTGCCCATTCCAAATAGAGATGATTCAAAGGAATGGGGAAATCATCAAACAATATTATTGATATCCCAGGCAAGTAAACTTTTACTAAAGATAATACAAAAACGGTGGCAACAATACATTGAAAGAGAATTTCCAGAGGTTTAAGCCAGATTCAGAAGAGGACATGGAATGAGGGATATCATTACTGACATCTGATGGTTATTTGATGAAAGAAGAGAATACGAGTAACATGTTTACCTGTGTTTATTAACTATGCAAAGGCTTTCAACTGTGTGGATCAAGACAAGCTTTGAACAAGATTGCAGAGAATGAGTATTCCAGAACACATAATTGTGTTCATGAGGAGCCTCTACATAGACCAAGAGGCAGTTGTTCAAACAGAACAAGGAAACACTGAATAATTAAAATGAGGAAAGGTGTGTTGCAGGGTGTATTTTTTCACCATAGTTATTTAATCTGTATGCTGAGCAAATAAGAGGGGAAAAAAAGAGTAACCGGCTACAATTTGATGAAATTTACCTATACTTATGGATGCAGTAGCTCAAAAATGGTAACAAAATTTTACAGCAACGATCACTCCCACAGCCTCAGTACACAGGGTTGACAGGGATGGGCAACTTAGACATTGGCTACCCAAAATGGGGTGGAGCCTTATAAAGGCAAGAAGTGACTGGCTTACAAGCTTTCAAGAGGGAGCCTAGTTCCAGACAGGGCAGGGGAAGGTAGAATCTCCACTGAATGATTTCCAATCTGTTGGGACGGGGCTAGCAAAAGAAAATGGGGATAAGACTCTTGTGGTACAATAGTGAATAATTGC
>NW_006408806.1:3142820-3143330 GCF_000296735.1 Chrysochloris asiatica | reverse complement strand
AAAAAAAATTCTGTCATGTGATCTCCAGCATCGTTTCTGTCACCAAGGACATATTTTCCAACTACTGATTGTTTTGTCTTTGTGTCTAACATTTGCATTCCAATTACCAACAATTATCAATACATTTTGATTGCAGGTTTGATCAATTTTTGACAGAAGAAGATGGTAGAAATTTTCAGTTTCATTATCATTGGTTTTTGTGGTTAAATGCATGAATTTGAATAATAGTAGTATTAACTAGTCTTTCTTATAGGTTTTTGGATTTTATCCAATCACAGGCAGTGTTGTGTTTCAAGATAGGTCTCAAAATGTTCTTTTAGATAATGAATGATAAGTCGTTCCACTGAATTTGTTGTTCCCAGCATCGTAAAACATGTTTTTGTTAGTATTCCTGATTCAAAATGGCCAACATTTGTCCATTTTAGCTCACTAATGCCTAGGATATCAATCTTCATGCATTCTACTTCATTTTTGACAACTTCCAAATTTTTTAGATTCATACTTGTACAT
>NW_006408806.1:3140784-3142265 GCF_000296735.1 Chrysochloris asiatica | reverse complement strand
TGTTTTTTGACAAGGAGGGGAATGATTGATTTTGCAGCCCAGGGAAGAGGTCCCTGGGACCATAAATTGAGAAGAACGGATAAATGGACCCTACCCAGAGAGACAGTGAAGCCAGGGATGGAGACAGAGATGATGACGTGGACAGATGGAGCAGCTGGGGACACTGAACTAGCGGGGGAGAGGGGCTGTGGGTTGATGGTAGGGGGTGGGCCTGTGAGATGAACCCTTTGGTTATTTGATGATGTTGGAGGGGATTGTAATCATTGCAATGAAATGAAATATGATAGGATGAATGTAAAACTGATGTTCTCCCATGTAAACCTCACAATAAAAACAAAACAAAACAAAAATGTCTGAAACAATGCTTCAGCACTGGACAGAAGGAATTCATGCCAAATTTAGAAGAGAAGGTGGAACTAGGGATAAGATTACTGATACCAGACTGAAAATGGAGAACATCAGAAAGATATTTACTTTTGCTTTATTGACTATGTAAAGGTTTAAACTGTGTGGATAATGACAAGCTATGGATAACATTGATAAGAATGGGTATTCCAGAAAAATTAGTTGTGCTCTTGAGGAATCTGTAAATACGCAAAGAAACAGTTGTTCAAATAATTAGATACTGAATGGTTTAAAATCATAAAGGGTGTGCACCCATGTGGTATACTTTCACCATACTTGTTCATTTTATATGCAGGGCAAATAACATGAGAATTTTGATTATATGAAGAACATGGCATCAGGATTGAAAGAAGACTCTTTAACAACCTATGATACACAGATGACACAATTTTGCCTGTTGGAAGTGAAGATGACTTAAGATACTTATTGATGAAGATAAAAGTCCTCAGTATGGACTGCTGCTCAATGTAGAAAAAAAAAAAAAAAAGAGTGATCTGAGACAATTTGATGAATTTGATCTACACCTATGGATGCAGTAAAAAAAAAAAAAAAAAAGAATCCTCCCAATTGGGCCAATAAGTAGCATTGTAATAAACGGACAAAATGTTGAAGTTCTCAAGGACTTCATTTTGCTTGGTTTCTCAGTCAATACTCATGGAATGTTCACAAGCATTAGCCATTAGAGAGATGCAAATCAAAATAGAAATGAAATATCATTTCAAGCCAACAGCAATGTTAAAAAAGTCAGAAAAAAAAAAAAAAAATGCTGGCAAGAGTGTGGTGAGATTAGGACCCTCCTACATTATGGTATGGCGCTGTATATTAATGTGCCAGACTGCAAAGCCATTTGAACTGCAAGGTCAGCAGTTCAAGCTTATCAGCTGCTTCTTTGAAACCATAAACAGGGTCGCTATGTCAGAACCAACAACAACAACATTACTAGAGGTTATGAGCTGGGCTGCCAACCTCAAGTTGAGCAGTTTGAAATGACTAGCCATTCTGTAGGAGAAAGCTGGAGCTTTCTGCTCCCATAAAATTTTACAGCCTCAGAAACCCTATGCAGGGTTGCTATGAAT
>NW_006408806.1:3126922-3137694 GCF_000296735.1 Chrysochloris asiatica | reverse complement strand
TTCTTTTTGACGATGAATGCAACACCATTCCTTTTCAATTTTTCATGCCCTGCATAGGAAACCATGTGGTTGTCAAATTAAAAATGGCCAATACCAGTCCATTTCAGCTCACTGATGCCTAAGATTATTGATGTTGATGTGTTCCATTTTATTTTTGACAACTTCCAGTTTTCCGATATTCATACTTCGTACATTCCATGTTCTCATTATTAATTAATTTTTAGTTGTTTCTCTTCATTTTGAGCTGTGCCCCATCAGCAAATGAAGGTTCTGTGTGCTTTTCTCCCACGAGCTTAACTCTATTCACGTCATCATGGTCAAGTCTACTTTGAGGAGACGTCTCTTCCCCAGTCGCATTTTTAGTGTCTTCCAACCTGAGGGGCTCATATTCCGGCCCTGTGTATGACAGTGTTTCTCTGCTATTCATAAGGTTTTCAGTGACTAGTGAATCGGTAGTAGTTTGTCAGTCTTTCTTCCAAGTCTTTCTCTGTCTGGAAGCTCATCTGAAACCTGTCCACCATAGGTTACCCTGCTGGTTATTTAAAATACTGGTGGTATAGCCCTCAGAATCACAGCAACTCATGTCACCACAACATGACAGACAGACTAGTGGTGGCCATTACACAATGTTAGGTAACCAAAACCCTCAATTCTGACTTATTGTGCCCCTGCATAAAGTTTCCAAGCCTGTAAATCTTTATGTACACAGAAAGCCCCATCTTTCTCTCTTGGAGGAGCTAATAAATTTTAACTGCCATCCTGAAGATAGTCAGTCAGTGTTTATCCTACAATATTCCCATTATTGTTGCTGTTATGTGGCGTGGAGTCGGTTCCGACTAATAGAGACCCTATACAGGGTTTCCTAGGCTGTAAATCTTTACAGAAGCAGAAAGCCTCAATAACCCTAGGATTCCTTAATTTCAGATAAAGTAGTAATTGTTTTTCCTCTCACTTTTCCTCTCTTGAGTTTTCAAGTGGTTAAAAAAATAAGAATAAAAAAATAACAGTTGGATACACATCCTAATCTATAATTATTATGTTTAAATTTTCTCAACCTTGGATGTCACACACAATTCTTAATTGAAAAAATAGGTTCTTTCATCTCCCACTCACTAGAATCTCTAAAGATCACTAGGTATAGCCCATGGAAGAATACAGTACTAAATGCCTGTACCCTCTGAAAAGGCAACATTTGCTTACCCTAAAAATGTGTTGTCTATTAGTCAACCATTGTGCAAGTATTAAAAGACATTCTGCTCTGCACTTCTCTTTAGAGAAAAATCAATAATCTCACTTCTATGATAAGAGGCATCAGCTTTAAAAAGTGTGGTTTGCTAATGGAACTCACTGAATTTTACTTTCTTGATGGACAAGAAAATTTAGAGGGTGAACATTCAATGGGGGCAGGGACAATATGATAAGGGAGACAAATAGTTTCCATCCAAGCTTAGAAAAACCTGTAACAATTTATTTTTGTCAACATGAAGTACAAAATTTAGAATCTAGAGATTGAGAACAATGGAAAAGTCATGAATCTTCCTTTTTGTAAAGGCAAAATCCCCTGAAATTCTGAAAATTTTAGGCTTTTTTTCTTTTATTTTCATGACCTCAAAAGACTATATTTAAATTTCTCTCTTGAGTTGAAATGCATGATCTGTGGATGTCTCAGTACAGATTCCAACAGATTTCTTTCATTCCACCTCCCTCACCCCCCAAATCTAAAAATACCCTGGTTAATGTTTAAACTTCTCACTTCTCTTGCCTTATCCTCCAAATGCTATGATTCTACAGAACTGAAGAAACTACCAAGAGAATATTACAAGTATTTTTTAGTTTACTAAAAAACACCACCATCATTGATTTTATCATTGTGCTTGAGACCATCACAAACTGAAGTCTTTTAAAAATAAGTCTCTGCGCCCTACTTTGCTTCTATATAGATTAACTGTCATGTACTCTCAGCATATCCAGGACTTTATCTCAGCAGACTATCTATAGTATTAGGTTATGGAACTGTTGAGGACAGAAAATCTCTTAAATTTTCATTATCTTTACTGTCCACAGAGTTCTTCATAAATATTCTAAGTACACAAATAAAGTAATGATCAGAAATGGACACATTAAGTAAGAGCTTTGATACCAACATTCTTTCTACATCCATAGAGATTGTTGTTTCTCCCTTCTAACCACTCTTGCCCTCTAGTAGCTGCAGATCATCATTGGCTGGAAGCCATCCTTTCCCTCTCTTTCCTCCTTTTGTTGTTCAAACCAGGACTCATGTAGAAAAGGAGAAAAATGCCAAGGATACAATTGTCTGAAGTCTATCCATTAGCCCTGCCACTGGGTGCTGTTTTTAGGTGCCATTGAGTTGGTACCAACTCATAATTACCCTATGCACAACAGAAAAATACACTACCCAATCCTGTGCCAACCTCACAATCTTTGCTGCATTTGAGCCCTTTGCTGCTGCTATTGTGTCAATCCATTTCATTGGAAGTCTTCCAGCCATTGCATTTTCAGTGGGCTTACCTCATATTGTGTTGCTATCTAACACAAAAATAAAAGTCACTTGCTTTGAAATGGAATTGATTAATGCCTGTCCAGAAAAATGCTTCTGAAGATAAAAGAAAAGAGAGAGAGAAAGAAAGAAGACATGGAGGCAGTATTAAAACAGAAATAACCAAGTTGAGAACCAAGAAATCCTTAAAGGAGAAATTGAGGAACTAAAGATAACAGTAATAATATTTACTGAGCACTTAATGATATCAGACAGTTTCCTAAATATTTTATACCTGATCCTCTAGCATTTTTGTTTACATAAGAATGATTATCCTTAACTGATACAGTCATATAGCTATCTAGCATTTAAAATATTTTAATTTTCACATCAGAATATATTCACTTGAATATATGGAGCTGGGAATAAATTAATTATGAAAACATTTTTAACTAAAATATAATAAAAGTAATTATGGAAAAGAGGTATGCCTTTGCCTTAAAGTAGAACTTTCAATCCTAAAACACACAGGATGAGTTGACCAAAGAACATAAATTTGAGGTTAAATATTTCTAACTAGTGGAGTGAAGGTAGTTTTTTTCCTAAAGGGAGGAGGGGCAGCTGTAGGTCTTGGAATTCATGAAAGAGAATGTACCCCTTAAAAGAGTAGCGATGAAAGTAGCATTGTCCTCTATGATGAGTAGTCACTTCCTAGGTTTATTTCCAATAACATACATCATTACTTTCTATAGAAAATACCATTTTGTATTGACCACACTTGTAAGTGCCATGAATCAGTTCTGACTCATACCAAGCCTGTATTGGGCTTCCAAGGAGCAGGTGGTAAGTTAGCCAGCCTTATGTTTCAAACCCAGCTTGCAATCCTGTGCTTATCTTACGTTGCTGAATCTTCCAATTTATTTCAGCAATTTGGATCATTAAATACAGTGTCATACTGTAAGTTCATAATTGCACTTAATTCTCTAGAAATATTTTTGTTAAAACAATGTTTAAATTCCAAAAGAATAAAAACAAAGAATGTTAACAACAACGACAACAAAAAAGGCCTATGCAATTTATCTTTATTATCTTTTAACTGATTTTGATTAATATGAATTGCAGGCTTTTTTATGTCTATAATATCTTCCCCTTTGTGATTCTACAAACGATTCTTAATCAATTTTTAAGTATGTTAAGTCTCATTCTCACTTTAAAACTCCTTACCATTTTTCTAGGCAACAAGTTATCATTAGATGTCTCCTCCTTGTCACCTTTGGCATATTTCCTAGTCATTCTTTAAGTTCTTTAGGATTTCCTTTTTATCAACATAAAACAAAAACAAAACCATTGCCATCGAGTCAATATTTACTGATAGCAACCCTACGGAATAGAGTAGAATTGCCTCATAGAATTTCCAGAAAACTTAAAAATTGCATTGGTGAGGAAAAGGCAAGGAAATTTGCATTGAAGAAATGTTTTCCATCATGACGGTGCACCTATTCATTCTTTAAGGGTAACAAATGCTATAAGATGAAAGTTTGTTTGGTAAACCTTACTCTACCCACCTTAGAGTCCTGATCTTGCCCTTTCAGATTTCTTTTTGATCCTAAAACTCAAAGAGTATTTCAAAGGATCACATTTTGAGTGCCTTGCGGAATATACAACTGCCTTTTTAACATGATGTAAATGGAGGGTACCGAATTATTTGGGGAAGACTTACAGAGAGGGGACCATCATCTTCAGAAGTGTATAGTGCTTAATTGAAAAAAATAATAGCTTCACATTTTGATATTTTTATTTGAAAAATATTACAATGATCTTATAGCAATGTTTTTTGGCTTGCCCTTGTACACACTAACTATGAATATAGACATTGATTTTTATTGACCATCAATTTTATCTGGGTATATTAGAATAAAATGTTTTAAGTTCATTGAAAAATGAGTACTTAATGTTTTATAAGTAATGGAGTATCATTCTAGGCATGAGATAAGTCAATGTATAATTTTAGCTCATTCTAGAACATAATACTTTTTCATTAGTTTGACTTAAAGTTAGAAAATTCACTGCTAAGTAAATAAATCCTTAATATATATGAAAATGCATAAATTTCAAATCTATGTAGGCTAGAAAATATATCTGAGCATATTGACCTCTTTGAAATAAAGCCGGAGTTTGTCACAAAATGTAACAAAGGACTATTTTCAAAGTGTAAATAAATTCAGAAAACATGTGTTTTTTTGTGAAATGCATGTAACCTTACAATAATTTTAAATAACTCTCTGGTAGTGTAGTGGTTACGAATTGGGCTGTGAACTGCAAGGTCAACAGTTGGAAACTACCAGCTGTTCCACAGAGAAAGATGAGGCTTTCTGCTCCCGTAAAGATTTACAGTCTCAGAAACCCTGTACAGGGTTGCTGTGAGTTGGAACCGATTCCACGGCACATAACCAACAATCAAAAAAATTAATTATTTTGTCCATTGTTTCATAAAAACTAAATATTCAATTTCAGTAAAATGAAAGAAAAACAGTTTTAAATACACTAACAAGGAGTTTTTGTTCCACTAATTTCAACAATAAAATAAATCCTTCTGCTTAATCTGTCACTTTACATTATCTTTTAAAACTTACAAGTATGTGTGCTTTCCAATTCTTTTTTAATAACCATGCAATGTTATTAAAGACATTGTTACCACTGCATTATGATATATTTGTTAATAATGTTTTGATATATGTTTTGGTTTAACTACGCATTGTTAAAGGTGACCTTTTGATTAGATTGTTTAGCTGACTTTGGTGCTAATAAGATAAAGAATGAAGTGTCTAATGAACCTTGTGTATGGAAATAATGATAGATGGCTTATTTGGAATTCTACAGATGCAGCACTGCCAAGCCTGCTGAGGAGTATTTGGAACCTAACTAATTTTAGAGAGAGGTTTTATTGATTACACAGAGACAGGGCACATTTTAATCATTTTTACAGCACTGTATAGCCTGAGGTACCGAAATCCATTAAATAAGGATTATAAACTTTGTTTTAAACTGGATCCTAAATTGTTTCTTGATGTATAGTCAACAACAGCTCTGTAAGATCAATCACAGTTACTAAGGCATATTAAAATCAACTTGTTTAATTTTAATTGCTCATATGCCTGACCCTCTGAGGTGCAGCTGTTCATTAAGCTAAATTACTTTTCTCCCAGATAGGAATTTCATTTTAGTATACATTGCAGTCATTTTTTTCCTAAGGCCATCAACATGTTTTTGGTTTTTAATACTTTTATTTTAATTCCCCCTTTGTGTCCTTAAAAGGCACTAGAAATTACACCTAGCCATGACATTTTTATCATTCTTTATATCTGTTACTAGGGAATAATATGTATCAGCTAAATAATTTGAACTGAATGCTAAAATATTTCATATACCTATATACAGCCACATATACATACACCTCATGTGCATATTTTATTAAAGAATATTAGCAGTTTAATTAGACAGCCATACTGAGGAGAAAAAAAAAAAACTGACTGCTTAATAGCATGTAAATTGTCTTCTCTTAATTTGTAACTTGATTATTTAAATTATTGCATGATTATAGCATAAATATATTTACATTTATGATATTTATTACAATGCAAAATATTTTAAATCCATGGCAATATTCTATAACATATGAGAAAAAGGGGAAAGGAAACAAACACGAAAGAATGACTGATTTGCTTTTCTGGGACTAGAAGGGGTTTTAGTAAACTGACAACCTGAACTCAAGACCAAGATGGGTCACTAATGATCTAACCAGCAAATTAAGTTCTTAGTCAGTCTATGTCTTTAAAATCAAGATAAAAATAAAGATAAAACCATTTTGATATATTATGGAGTCTTGGTGTGATGTTGTATGATAAGGGCTGTACTGCACGCTACAAGTTTGATGGTTCAAACCCACCAGTTATTCCTCAGAAACCCTAAGCAGGGTAGCTGTGGGTCAGAACTGACTCAACAGGACTTAACAACAGCAGCGATAATACACAGGGTGCAGTGACTCCATAGGAAAAGCATTGGAGCGCCAATAACAGTTGGCAGTTTGAGCCCACTAGCTGATCCACACACAAAAAAGATGAGGCATTCTGTTCCCACAAAAATGTAAAGCCTTAGAAACCTTATGCCAGGTAGCTATGATTCCTAGATGGCACAGCATCAACAATAATGCAACAGACAAATGTTTCTTAATCCTGGTGTGGTTCTGTGGGTTAATGTGTTGAATAAGCACTGGCTGGTGGGCTTGAACTATCAAATTTGTGGTTTGTAGTCCAGTGGTTACTCTAAAATGCCACACCAGGATTTCATCCCAGACATTCATTGTTGTTGTTAGGTGCTGTTGAGTTGGTTCCAGTTCATAACAAAAACATATAGGATTTCTGAGGAATGACTGGTAGATTTGAATTGCCATCCTTGCTGTTAGCTGTCCTGTGTGTATCCTACCTCAACACATCAGGACTCCATCAAATGTGTGTTATTGTTAAGTGCCATCAAGTCAATTCTGACTCATAGCAATGCTATATAGGATCAAACCGACCTATCTGTCCAGTGATTATCCTACACCACCACACTAGGTCAAACTTTGTTGTTATTTTTGTTGTTAAGCGCCGTTGAGTCGGGTCCGACCCATAGCAACCCTGTACAGGGTTTCCGAGGGTGTAAATCTTTATGGCAGTAGAAAGCCTCATCTTTCTCCCGCGGAGCGGCTGGTAGTTTCGAACCGCTGACCTTAAGGTTCGCAGCCCAATTCATAACCACTATGCTACTAGAGCTCCTTAGGTGAAACTTCAGTTAACATAATTGTTCTTTAACTCTCGAATTTCAACATAATAAATAATGTTATAAAATTAATTTTTATACTTTGATTTTAAATGAACTTGAATATCACTTAAACATTAAGTGAAAAATTGCTAACGTCATATTTGGTAATATGTATTTTACTATACTTAAATAACAAAATGTACTCACCTATGCAGTTATAATTATGAGTCAATAATTATTTTGATGAAATTATTCAAGATGCAGGAAGGAAATGCAATTGATAGACTCAGATTTTATAGTCTTACAGGAAGCTGGACGTAAACTCCTTTATCCAACCTTTAAAGGATAACTTTAATCCAACTATAAATTAGCATTATTGAAACATTTTGTTAATTGCCTAAGGGAAACAAATAAGTATTACATAATATAATGTTATCAGTTAGTGTTTGCTATATGACTACTCACACCAAAATATGGTGGACAAATACAAAAAAATATTTATTTATTTACATGACTTTGAGGACTAAGATGCACCTGACTCAAGTCACAATATTTTCAATTGTCTCCTATGTATATGAAAATTGGACAGTGGATAGAAAGATTAGAAAAATTGATAAATTTGAGTCATGATGTTAGGTTATGTATAGAGTGCCTATCATTTGAGACTGACTCAACAATATTTAACAACAACAATGTTTCTTAGAAAGTTGAATAGTAGATTTATTTCTATGGTCATAAATGTGACATGTCAGACAATGAGAGAGTAATTAAGTGAGGAGTAGGTGTAGGTTGTTGTTTTTAGGTTCCATCGAGTCCGTACCGACTCATAGTGACCCTATGCACAATAGAACAATACACTCTCTGATCCTGAGCCAACCTCAAAATTGTTGCCTTGTGTGAGCCCATTGATGCTGCCACTTGGCCAATCCATCTCATTGGGGTTCTTACTCTTTTTCTCTGACCCTCCACCTTACCAAACATGATATCCTTCTCCAGTAACTGGTCCCTTATGATAATATGTCTGAAGTATGAGAGACGAAGTTTGGCCCTCCTGACCTCCAAGAAGCACTCGAGCTGCCCTTCTTCTAATACAGATCTGTTGGTTCTTTTGGCAGCCCATGGCACTTTCAATATTCTCCTCCAACACCATAACTCAAAAGCATCAATTCTTCTATGGTGTATAGTTATATATATTTATTGTTGTCAAGTGATTTTGAGTTGATTCTAACTCAGTAATTCTGTATAGGGTTCCTAAGGACTGCCTGGTGAGTTTGAACTGCCAATCTTGTGGTTCAAATTGACCTTGAGGTTGAAAGCTTATAGAGTTTGGACTCCTGATGTGACTCTGTAGGATCAGCACTGCACTGCGAACCACAAGGTCAGCAGTTCAAACCCACCAGCTTCCCCTTGGAAATCCTGTACAGGATCGCAATGAGTGGGAACCAACTTGACAGCACTTAACAGAAACAACAACAGTTGTTAGAGTTTATGAATCCTGGTTTGGCTCTGCTATAGGATAAGCACAAGGTCAGTGGTTCAAACCCACCAGTTACTCCTAGGAAACCCTATATGGAGTTGCTATGTGTCAGAACCAACTCAAAAACACTTAACAACAATATCAATTTTTCTTTGAATCAATCAGCCAGCTAAGTTGAGGTTGGATGTTTGTCATCACCTCACTCACATGTCTGGGGCCTCAGCTCGAAGGGCTGAAGCCTCTCCACATGTTTTTTTTTTTGTTCTTCAGTAGGCAACCCCAAACTTTTTCATGTGGTAGCGAAGTGTCTCAAGGAGCAAGAGGGGAAATTTCCAAAGTGTAAGAAGTTTTCAAACTTCTGTGTAATGTCAATCCTGCTACTGTCGTCACATTTAGCATGTAACAATCGATTAGAACATCCTCAGTCAGGTGACTGGCAAAGGATGTGTGAACAAGAAGGCATGTATACATTGAGGACAACTATGATACAGTCTGTCTTATAGTCACTCCTTGAAACCATATACAGCACATACTACTGTTAAAGCAGTAATATGCAATAAACACTGATGATGTCCAGTCATATCCCTCTTCTCTACCAAGTCAATAGGTAAAACTTCCAGCTGTAATGAGTAACACCTGTTAAGAGTTTGTGTTTTGGATTTTTTTTTTTTTTTTTAATCTGAAACTAAAACAATTCTCACTAATATTTTATTTCCTTTATAAAACAATAAATAAACTATTGCAGCAAATCCAGTCTATCTTAGATACTGGTTTTTGTCCTAGAGTCAATTCACATGACTCATGGCAAGCCATGCTACAGAATAGAACTTCTCCATAGTGTTTTGTTGGCTCTTATTTCTATGGAAACAGATAAATATGCCTTTTCAACAGTATCCCTGGGTGTGCAAATTGTATGTGTAACCAAGAAATCTATTTTTTAAACTAAAAATAAATACATATTATCTCATTTATTTTTCTTTCTTTTTTACTGAGTATGTTCTTAAGCACTATAGCAGGTCACATTTGCTGGTATTTTAACAAATCATTGACGTGAAAGCAAAATCCTCACCAAAGGCAAAATATAGGGGGGAAAATGGTTCTAAAAATATGTAGCATTGTATTTTATTTTTAATATGATGTTTAAGAGAAAAAAAGTACATATTTAAAAGAATAAATGTTAGAGCTACACTATAATTCAAGAAAGAATGAGACTCAGAATTAAAAAAATATATATTGTAAAGATTTTTAAATCTACTTTTCTAAAACAACATTTTATAGTAAATATGGAGTTCTGCTATGGTGCTGTGGGTAAATGCATTGGTGTTCAAAGTCGGTTGGAACCGTAAGAACAGCCCTTCAAGCTCACCAGCTGTTCCTCAGAAATCCTATACAGGGTTACTATAGGGAACCGACTTGACAGCACTTAACAACAACATTAAGGTCTATGAAACTTTTTCATCGATGTAAATTCAAAGAATAAAGATGGTAATAATAATAATAATGTACATTCTCTGATTGTATCTTGATTTTTTAAAATTTCTGTTTTTCCTTTTGAGACGTCTTCATTGCATACACATTCATAACGTATGTGAATCAGAAAAGTTGTCAGGCATTCCCATTTGTTTATTCAATTTAAGTCTGTTTATTCACGTTTGTGAAGTCCCGATGTGGAGCTGTGGGATAATACACTGGACCAAAGATTACTTGAATGGCAAAATCAGTGGTTAAAACTCACCAGCTGCTCCTTGGAAACCCTATTCAAGGTTGTTATGCGTTGGAACCAACTCAAAGACACTTAGCAACAACATACCTGTTTACAATGTTATGTACTCTGACATTAAATTTGATTGTCTGATGTATCAGACATTATTTTGTAAGCTCTGGTCACTTGAGACTATGTTGTTGTTGTTGTTGTTAAGTGCCTTCGAGTCGGTTCCGACCCATAGCGACCCTGTACAGGGTTTCCGAGGGCGTAAATCCTTACGGGAGTAGAAAGCC
>NW_006408806.1:3112712-3126376 GCF_000296735.1 Chrysochloris asiatica | reverse complement strand
ATGCTGCCACTTGGCCAACCCATCTCGTTGGGGGTTTCAATGTAAAGAAAACAAAAATCCTCATCAGTGGACCAATAAACAACTTTCTTATCAAGAGAGAAAAGATTGAAGTTGTCAAGGACTTCATTCTTCTTGGATCAACTGTAAACACTCACAGAAGCAGCAATCAAGAAAGCAAACGACGTATTGCATTTAAGATTTTATATATATACAGAGACATTTTTCATCAGTGCAATCTAAGTAACATAGATGTTTTTGTCAAATGCTGTTAAATCAGTTCCAACTAATTGATCATGAGTAGGGTTTTCTAGAAGCAGCTTGTGGGGTTTACTATTAACCTTGATGTTAGCAGTCCAGTATTTATCCAGCAGTGCCACAGCAAGAGTCCAAGAAATAAGAGATGGCTTCTAATATAAAACAAATTTGTGTTTGCTAAAACAGCTAAAGTTGCTTAAAGTGCCCAATTAATTCATTCCAAGGTATTAATGAAAATGAGTCATTTTTAAAATCAACTAAAGCTATTTTTAAATTCCTCTTCTGAAACTGTATCTACAAAGTTAAGAAGTAAAAAGTATTCCACTTTTTCTTTTAAAATGCTTTTTTATATACTGGATTTCAGCACTCAGGACATTAGTGAATTACAACTCAGTATATCTATGGTGGTGGTGTTGTTATTGTTAGGTGCCATTGAGTTGGTACTGACTCATAGCGACTTTATGCACAGCACAACAAAACACTGCCCAATCCTGGGCCAACCTCACTACCGTTGCCACGTTTGAGTCCATCGATGCTGCCACTTGGCTAATCCATCTCGTTGGGAGTTGTCTCTAGAAATTGAGATTTTGTCCTTTCATATTGCAGTTTTTGTTACCTGGCATGGTGTCAACTCCAGCTCATGGTGATTCTATGTGCAATAGAATAAAACATTGCCAGATCCTGCGCCATCTTCAGTGGATATGTTCAAGTGTGTTCTTATAGCTGTTGTGTATTTTAAGGACTTTCCAACCTAAGGGACTCATCTTATAGCACTATATAAGACAATATTCTGTTGTGATTTTTATCCCAAATAACTTTTTTCATCTAGAATTTAGAGACCATCTAAATAACAGATTTGAAGTATTAAACACTAGTGATCAAAGACCTAAGGAGTTGTGGGATGACATTAAGAATATTGTACAGTAAAAAAGCAAAGTGTCATTAAAATATAAGAAAGGAAAAAAAAAAATCAGAAGACCAAAATGGATGCAATAAAAGACCTAAACTTGCTCTACAATACAGAAACACTAAAGCTACTGGAAGAAATAATGAAGTAAAAGAACTGGAAAGAAAATTTCAAAAGGCAACTTGAGACTATTTTAAGGAAATGCTCAAGGAACAGGAGCTAGGACATAAAAGAGAAGAACATGTCCAGCATTTCTCATGACAAAAGAATTTAAGAAAGAAATTCAAGCCTAGGGTTTTAATATTGAAAGATTTTATGGGAAAAATATTGAATGATGTAAGAAATACCAAAAGAAGATGGAAGGACTACACAGTCACTGCCCCAATAAGTTGATGTTCAACTATTTACAGAGGTAGCATATGATCAAGAACTGATGGTACTACTATTCTTGTGCACAGATATTAATTATTCTTAATATTCAGTATTCGTGATGCATTTAAGAATTAGAGTTCCAGTGAACTATTTAATTGTGTATTTATTTTGGCAGCTCTTTACTAAAATTCCACAGGGAAATGCATGTGGATAGACTACAAATTTGTTTAGTGGGCAAATATAAAAGATTCAAATGAATCTATTAAAGTCATCACTCCTAACATAAACCAGACTACATACTACATAGAATAGTTTTTAATCAGAAAATTAAAAAACTACATTGTGTAAAGTATAACTATCCAGTATGAATTGTTGTTGTTGTTGTTTTTAACTTTGTTGTTGATGTTAGGTGCCATCGAGTCATTACCGACCCACAGTGACCTTATGCACAGCAGAACAAAACACTGCCCAATCCTGGGCCAAACTCACTACTGTTGCTATGCTTGGGTCCATCAATGCTGCCACTTGGCCAATCCATCTCGTTGGGGGTCTTCCTTTTTTTCTCTGACCCTCCACCTTACCAAACATGATATCCTTCTCCAGTGACTGGTCCCTCCTGACAATATGTCCCAAGTATGAAAGATGAAATTTGGCCATCTTGGCCTCCAAGGAGCACTCTGGCTGCACTTCTTCCAAAGTGGATTTATTGGTTCTTTTGGCAGCCCATGGCACATTCAGTATTCTCCTCCAACACCATAACTCAAAAGCATCAATTCTTCTATAGTCTTCCTTATTCACTGTCCAGCTTTTGCATGCATATGAGGTTATTGAAAATACCTTGGCTGGGGTCAGGCACACCTTAGTCCTCAAGGTGACATATTTGCTCTTTAACACTTTTAAAAGGTCTTTTTAACTTTAGTAGAGAAATAAACCAGGTTAAAATTTGTACTCATTGTACTGTCACATAGTCTTCTGTTAACAAGTAACCTATAAACTGAGTGTGTGCATTTTTATACATTTCATGTTACATTTTGCTTAGAAGAGCAACTTAAGTATTAAATGGTATTTGTTGACAAGAAGGTCTTAAAAGAATCAGGAGTATCAAGATTATTTTAGCAATATAAAAACTGGGGCAAATAGTTATAGACTTCTTAATATCTTTGGCCAGATTCATTTCTCCATTTTTAGAATTCAAAGACAGTAATTTGCATATTAGCCCATGTTATTTTTAAGTGCTGTTGAGTCGGCTTCATCTCATAGCAACCTTGTATAGGGTTTCCAAGGAGCAGTTGCTGGGTTTGAACTGTCAACC
Organism: Chrysochloris asiatica; assembly: GCF_000296735.1. NCBI lineage: Eukaryota > Metazoa > Chordata > Mammalia > Afrosoricida > Chrysochloridae > Chrysochloris > Chrysochloris asiatica. Next base: position 3,123,530 of record NW_006408806.1, on the reverse strand, counting down.
TTGTAGTTAACAGTCCATTGCTTATCCTACAGTGAACCCTCAGAATGCAGACAATGTACAAAAATATTTTATGTGTTGCTATGCAAAATTCATTTATAATATGTTTAAACAATTCTAATAAATTAGTGAAAATAGAAAATTGAAGATAGCTTACCATTGGAAGAATTAGTCATCATTCAACAATTTCGAGAGGTAGCTATGCTTGTACAGAGGAAGAAGTTAAAGCACCGTTGAAACGTTGGTGAAAATCAAGGCTACAGGAATTGATGTAATAATGTGATAGTTAAAGTTTTGTGTCAACTTGACTTGGCCAGGATTTTCATAGATTTGGCAGTTGATATGTATTTATCCCCTATGATGAGATCTAATAAAATGTAATCAACTCTATGATAAAGTCATCTATGAGCAGCCAATCAATGGAAAGGGTGTTTCTTCAGTGGGATGGCTTACTTCCAATATATGGAACACTTAGGAAAAGGTTGCTTGCACTCTGTTGAGTCTGGATCTTGAATCTGGTTCATCCTCTGACATCGCTTATTACCTGACAACCCTGGGAGTCATCAGCAGCTTGCCTTCTTATGTACTTGCCTGCATGCAAGCCTGAAGTCTGACCTGCCGCTGATCTTGGGTCATCAGTCCTACAGTTACATGAGTCAGAAACTTCAAGTCTGACATCCAACCCACAGACTTGGGGCTGTCCACCATGGTCTAGATATAAATCTTTCTTTATAAGTACATGTGTAAGTTTCATTAGTTTTGCTTCTCTAGAGAATGCAGCCTAAGACAAATACTACTTAAACTTGTTTTTAATCAGGTAAATACCAATATAAATGTATCGGCAAATTGATGCAGTACTGAAAACACTCACTTGACTATGCCAAGAAATTTTGGAAGACTGCAATCAGGTCAACAGACTGAATGGGATCCATGTGTGTGCCATTCCAAAGATAGATAATTCAACAGAATACAGAACTTACAGAACAATATCATTAATGTCCCCCACTCATTTGTTAGTTTATTGTACTGAGGCAGGTTGTATGTTGCTATCATGCTGGAGACTATACAATGTGGAAGACAGCAATCAGACCAACAGACTGTAAGAGAACCAAAGCTGTGCCCATTCCAAAGAAATATGACCATACATAGTGTGGAACTTACCAAACAATATCATTAATATAGCACACAACTAAAAATGGTTGCAGCAGATCATAAAATGATGTTGCAGACTACAGGTATTGGGGTGTTGAGGACCAGTGTCATAGACGAAAATCCAGCACGTGGCTGCACTCAGACTTGCTGGCCAGAGACCCTGTGGGCTCAAGGAAGTAACCTCCGGACGTCCTGGGTTCATTGGCTTTTACGAACTCACTGTTGGGCTAGCTCTGTATAATTCTCTTTAGTCCTATTAATTCATGCTATGCTTCTAACCCTTGTAATTGTGGCTTCTGAGAAAATGGTTTCTTACGTGCCTTTCAATGTCTCCACTGTGTTGGCAGTGCTTAAGGTGTTCTGGGAACAAATCTCTCTGAGGAACAAACTCTGGCCACGGGGCAAGCTCATCCAAACTGTTCTTTATCAAATTATTTAGTTATGTTTGATATTAACTTAATACATGAACCCTTGATACCCATGGACAAATATTAAAACAAAAAACTGCTCCTAAAGCTGAGGCTGTAAAAAGTTCCAAAAACAAAGCTTTCCCTAAGGAATTCACACAGAGTGGATTGTCAAAGTCCCGGATTTTGTCCTAAGAATAATAGGTGTCTGCCTTCTCAGATAGCCCCCAGGTGCAAAACCACTAAGCTAGGTGTCTTGCTTTCTCTTGCAAATCTTGGCCAGCCAGCCGACACAGAGGGATTCCTTTCAATCCTGAAAAGGTGAAAACCTTGTTCTCATTCAAGATTAGGTGCTATAGGTATGTTAATTAGCCTGGAGAAACCGAGTTGCTGACCTGGGATTCGAACCTGAAAAGCACCATATAATAATTTGCTTGAATTTCTGGAAAATTAAGGATGTTAGATTATCAAGACAATTTGTGATGTATGTTCTAGAATTTGATTCCTATAAATCATTGTGTCCTGTGTTGAACGATTAATCACATTTCACTTCTGTACATCGTCTTAACAAACCCTGCCTTCCTTTGTGTAAAGCTCCTCCCCAAAATAAAACTGGAGCGCAGACCGAAGCCCGCATGCATTGTGGCTTGCAGTACGGGCAAGCATTGCAGTTGGCAAGGTGTGCAAATGGCATGCATAGCCAAAATGTTTAGAATGCAGGATCTGTCTGACGCCAGTTACGCATCCACTCTGGTTTCGGGGTTTCTTCTTGTCTTTCTTGTTGTGTCTTTGTGGGTATTCTTTCTCTATCTCTGTCGCCACCAGATCTCCCTCCTTCATGAACCAAACTCCCCTGTCGAGGCCGGTCCTCGACAAAAAGGGAATGATATTCATCAGGGTTATAATTTTCCACCATATTTATTCAAACAGTATGCTGAGAAAATTCTTCTAGAATCTGGACTATGTGAAGAACACTGTACAATGTTAGAGGGGGGGGAAATCTGTTTTAGAAGAAATTCAACCAGCTTGCTCCTTAAAAGGGGAATGATGAGACATACACTCACATATTTTGGACATGTTATTAGGAAGGAACAGTCTTGAAGAAAGATTTTGATGGTAACATTGGTAGACTAGACATGCCTTAGAAAAGAATCAGTGAGGTAGAAAATATTCAAGTAGAAATTTCTCAAATATAAAAATAATGAAAAAAAAGAATGAAAATTATTAAAAAGAATAGGATATTAAAGAACACTTGAATAATTGTTAAAGTTCTTACCCATGTAACAGGAATATAAGAGAATAAAATAATTAATAAAAGTAATAATTACTGAAAATATTCCAAAAGTGTAGCAGATAACAAGCAATATGTCTAAGAAATCAAAAATAAGGAGAAAATCCTGCAATAAACCATTGAAAGTGGGACTATCTGACTTGTGGAATATGATTAGGATAAGAATTACATCAAAATTTCCTTCAAAATAAGGCAGTTTTCTTCAGAAGAAGGTGGAGTAAAAACTTAACCATGAAAAAATAAGTGGTGAAGCCAATGGTAATCACAGGAGAGAGAATACAAACAAAAAAACAAAACTGAGAATAGATCTAGTCTAAATGCTAACATAGTAAAATTAATTGCCTTTCAACATAATATTTCCAGTTAAGAGTCTTTAACATCTGGTCTTCTCCTAGTGAATATTCAATAACTTGAAGATACTACTTTCTCATTCAGTTTTTATATTTCACAATTAATGTTATTACAAACTCTTAAAAGTAAACCCTTACTTTCTTAGTCTGAGTTCTCTAGAGAAACAAAACCAATGAAGATTATATATATGTACAGAACAATTCTTCTCAAGGAAATAGCTAATACAGTTGTTGAGGCTATCAAGTTCCAAGTCTACGAGTCAGATATCAATCTGGAGTGTTACCATGACTCACATTACTGCAGGGGATGGTTCACTCAAGATTGATAGTCAGAAGGCAAGTTGCTGGCTGCAGAGGAAAACGAAGATCCGTAGGTAAAATGACACATTACTGATAATACTCAGGATCAGCAGGCAATATGGTAGACTGTTAGCTCAAGTCCAAAAACCTGGAGGTCAAATGACAGTCAGATGCAGGAATCAAATCCAGCAAAACACAAGCAAACACGTATATTGAATATAAGCCATATCCCCAAAGAAACCCTCTTTCGCTGATTGACTTCTCCCTGCAAATCTTATAATGGAGGTGTTTACATTATACCAAATTTTGTCATAGGGAGATCTTAGTTATCTAATACCATTATAACAGAAATACCGCAAATGGATGATTTTAACAACCAAAAATTCATTCATTCACAGTTTAGAAGGCTAGAAGGCTTTCTTTTTGTTGGATCTGGGGAAAGATCTTTGTTTCCTTTCAGCTACTGTATTCCTTGGAAATTCTCATACACCTTGGTGTAAATCTTCCACTGGATCTAAGATCTAGGTACAAGGACCCCACTTCCAAATAAAGCACCCACTCCTGGCTCTTCTATGTTGGTGGTAGAGGGTCCCACTAAACTCAGATCACTTTCCTCTCCATTTAGATCACAAAAGAGATTAACTCAAGATACAACTTAATCCTATAGATTGTATCTGGCCTCATTAACATCATAGAAATGAGGATTTACAACACATAGGATAATGATATCAGATTTGAACTGATCACATCAAGGGGTCATTGCATCATGGAAGTTAAACTGCATCATAACTGTTAAACCACTGAGAATCTTGACCCAGCCAAATTGACAAACAACCTTAGTCCTCACACTAACATATCATTTCCCTAAAAAAACACAAGTCAAATTTAAAGCAAACAGAAGTACATAAATTAATAGCTCCTAAAATATGTGCCTGTATTAGTTTGATTTGTACAAAAAGTGGCATTACAAATAGAGAAGGTATCTTCAAACATGATATGCACACTAACAATTACAAAAAAAAAAAAAAAAAATTAGAATTTATATATATCAGCAAATAAAGATAGAAACCCAAGTAAACATTCATGAAGAGAGAAGGTATGATATAAAAAAGCTATAGTTCACAAGAAAAATAATAAAGCATAACAAAATCTAATAGTTGCTTTTGTAAAGTGTAGTCAATGTAAAGTGTAGTCAAGTCAGTTCCAACTCATAACAACCTTGTATAGGGTTTCTGAGGAAAAGCTGGTAAAACTTGAATTACAGATCTTTTGGTTCAAAGTCCAATGCTGATCCACAGTGCCACACCAAAAGTTCAAAATCTAATTAAATGTAGTTATTAACCTTAATTCCAATGATCAGAATTAGAAACATAATAAGAAAAACAATTTAAGTAGCCCAATACAAATCCATTTTCCCATTTACAGGTACAAAATTGACAAATGGATTGGAATTAGGAAAAATAAGTTAGGCAAATAATTTAATGCTATATTAAAATGTGTAAGTATATAGTCTTCCACTCATCTCACTGACTATTAGATTAAAAAGTAGGTTCAAATATATTTTAGTCTATTTATAATAACTTTTTTCCAAAATAAATGAACATAATCATTTCACAAAAATCTGTGGTGAGAGTATTATTGCTGTTACGTGTCTTTGAATAGGTTCTGACCCATAGCAACCCTAGATAGGGTTTCCAAAGGGCAGCTGGTGAGTTTGAACTTGCTACCTTGCAGTTCTGGTAGCGTAGTGATTACGAATCGTGCTGTGAACCGCAAGGTCAGCAGTTCAAAACTACTAGTTGCGCTGTGGGAGAAAGATGAGGCTTTCTGCTCCCATAAAGATTTACAGCCTCGGAAACCCTGTACAGGGTTGCTATGGGTCGGAACTGACTCCACGGCACATCACCACCCACCACCACCTTGCAGTTCAAACAAACCTTGCAGTCTAGTGCTTATCCTAAAGCACCACACCAGGACTCTGTGGGGGGGGTGGGGAACAGTAGGATTAAAATCAACAAGAAATTTTTATTTAATATTTATCTGGTACTAAAGCAAAGGAAAGTGTTCTTTTTTTTGGTTTGGTTTTGCTTTGGGTGTTGGTGTTTTAATAAAGGAAAGTAACCACCAAAAAAGAAAATATGTACATAAAGCATATTTAATATTAAAAGTTTTACAATTAATTAGCAAGATAGCATCCTATTTGAAAATGTACCAAACCAACAAAAAACACAAAGCACAATGCAAGGAAGCACATCTTCCTACGGTTTTAAATCTTTGAAGGAACAGGCACCCTAACTTTCTCGTACAGAGCAATTGGTGAATTAACAACGCAACACCTAACTTCCAGTGCCACCCTATGTTGTTGTTGTTGTTGTTAAGTGCCATTGAGTCAGTTCCGACCCATAGCGACCTTGAACAGGGTTTCCGAGGCTGTAAATCTTTATGTGAGTAGAAAGCCTCATCTTTCTCCTGCGGAGCAGCTAGTAGTTTCGAACTGCCGACCTTGCAGTTCGCAGCTCAATTTGTAACCACTAGGCCACCCTATAGGACAAAGTAAAACTCATCCATAGGATTTCCAAGACTGTAACCTCTTTCCCTTACAGAGTGGTTGATATATTAGAACTAAGAAAATAAAGTTATAAAAATAAAAATTGACCAATATCCATTCTGCACTTTAATTAATTTTAAAATGCAGATAAATATGCCTAAATACTTTTCTTTTCAGTATTTGCAAAAATGTTTAAAATAAAAATCCTAAAGATTCCATCCACTGCAAGCACAATTTAAAAAATATTATTGATTTGTAAAATACTGCAGTATTTCTGGGAAATTATTTCTTGGTGTATGCTAATAATCTTCATTTTGACCTGGTAATATTATTTGTAACATGCTATTATATTTAAACAACCAGAAATACACACAAATATGCATATATGGTGGCAATATTAGAGACAATGTAAATATCTAAAAATAGGAGATAATTGTAGTATCTATTAGATGTAATATCTCTTAGATTAGCATCTTTTAGATTATTTGCCTGATGCAACACATCATTTTATTTCTTAATTGCTGCTTCCATGAGTGTTGATGGATGATCCAAATAAATAATCTGTGAAGCTGGATTATATGAAGAATTACATGGTGTCAACATTGGAAGAATATTCATTAACAATCTATGTTATGCAGATGCTACAACCTTGTTTTCTGAAAGCAAAGAAGACTTTAAATATTTACTGGTGAAGATCAAAGACCACAGCCTCAGGTATTGGTTGCATATCCATGTAAAGAAAACAAAAGTCCTCACCACTAGGGCCATAAATAGCATCATGATAAATGGAGAAAGCACTGAATTGGCAAAAATGTTGTTTTGATTGAATCCATAGACAATATTCATGGAAGCAAGTCAAGAAATCAAATGATGCAGTAGGTAAATCTGTTACAAAACATTTATTTCCACAACTGGATTAATAAATAACATCAAGATAACTGAAAATATATATATATCGTTTTCAAAGACTTTAGTTTGCTTGGATATCCATCAATGCTCATGGAAGAAATTAATAACATATTATATTAGGCAAATCTGCTCAGCATACAGATTAAATATGTGAAAGAATTCAACCCTGGCATACACCTTTCCTAATTTTAAATCATTCACTCTCCCCTTTTTCTGTTCAAATGACTGCCACTTGGTCTTGTACAGGTTCTGTATGAATGGAATTAAGTGTTCTAGAATATTCATTCTCCACAATGTTGTTCATAGTTTTTCATGATCCACATATTTGAAAGCCTTTGTATAGAAAATAAAGCACAAGCAAACATATTCCTGGTATTCTCTACTTTCAAGATTCATCTGATGTCAGCAATGATATCCCTTATAGAATTATGCTTTATGTATTCTAATTATTAATGGATATTTACAGCTGTTTCTACTTATTTTGAGATGTGCTCCATCAACAAATTAATGTCCCAAAAGTTTTACTCCAGTCACATCATCATGGTCAACTCTACATTGAGGAGGCAGCTCTTCCCAAGTCATATTTTGAGTACCTTCCAATATTAGGGACTCATTTTTCAGCACTATATCTGACAATATTCTGGTCCTCTTCATCATGTTTCAATACACAATATTCTGGTGCTGACAGTGTTCCACTGCTATTCATAAAGTTTTCATTGACTTTAAATTATTTATTTAAATTACTTTTTTCATTAACTTTAAAATATTTCATTAAATATTCAGAAATAATCTGTTTCTCCTTCTTCCTAATCTGTTGTAGTCTTGAAGTTCATCTGAAACCTGTACTGTATGGGTGATGATGCTGGTACCTAAAATACTACCAGTGGGTGGCATAGCTTCCATAATCACAGTAACATGCAAGTCACCACAGTATGAAAAATTGACAGACATGTGGTGTATATATATATGTTGTTGTTGTTAAGTGCCGTTGAGTCAGTTCCGACCCATAGCAACAGGGTTTCCGAGGCTGTAAATCTTTACAGGAGCAGAAAGCCTCATCTTTCTCCCATGGAGCAGCTGGTAGTTTCGAACTGCTTACCTTGCGGTTCGCAGCCCAATTCGTAACCACTACGCTACCACTATGCTATAATTTCATTGATTTAGCTTCTTTATAGAACCCAGCCTAAGGAAATATAATTTCCAACATTGTTTCTATAACCAAGGCCATAGTTTCCAACTATGGATCTTTCCTTTTTATTTCCAACTTTTGCATTGAATGTTTGATCAATTTCAACCTGAAGTGGCTGTTTGTGATGTTGGTGGTTGTGTACCTTGGAGTTGGTTCTGACTCATATTGACAGTATATAGGATTTCTGAGACTAATTCTTTATGGAAGCAGAAAACCTCATCTTTCTTCCACAGAGCAACTGGTAGATTCAAACTGCTGAACTTGTACTAAGCAGCTCAACTCATAACTCACTTACACTACCAGGGCTCCTTGAAGATGGTGGTCGAAATTTTATTTTATCATCATTGGCTTTGGTGGTGTGTAAATTTGAATAATCATTGTTATTGATTGATCTTCCTTTTGTTTGTTGTTGATGTAAAGTGTCATCAAGTTGGTTCTGAACCATAGCAACCCTATATAGGGTTTCAGAGTAGCGGCTAGTAAGTTTGAACCAGGATCCTTGTGGTTCAAACCAATCTTGCAGTTGAGTGCTTATTTTACAGCTCCATATCAGGATTCTGGTCTTCCTTTTAGGTATATGGATATTCTCCTATAACAGAGAGCATTGTTATTCAAGGTAGATCTTGAAATGCTCTTTTGATGATGATTACAACATCATTCCTCTTCAATATGCCATTCTCAGAATAGTAAACCATATGATTGTCAGATCCAAAATGACCAATGCCATTCCCATTTAAGCTCATTAATCCCTTGGATATCTGTCTTTATGTGCTTCATTTCATTTTTAACAACTTCCAGTTTTCTTAGCTACATACTTCATGCATTCCACATTATGATTCTTAATAAATATTTTAGCTATTCTCATTATGAGTTGTGCTTCATCAGCAAATGAAGATCTTGCAAACTTTACTCCATTTATTCTTTAGATCAGTTCTACATCAGGAGGCAGCTCTTCTCCAGTCATCTTTTGAGTTCTTTCCAATGAGACAGGCTCATCATTTGGCATCATAACAGATGATGGTCCACTTGTATCCAAAAGGTTTTCAGCTGTTGTTGTTTTTGTGAAGTGCCTGCGAGTCGGTTCCAACCTATAGCAACCATGTACAGGGTTTCTGAGGAGCAGCTGGTGAGCTTTCACTGCCAACCTTGCAGTTCAAATGGTTTGCAGTCTGGTGCATTAACCCACAGTTCCATACCAGTGGCTAACCATAATTAAATAGTCTGTTGTTAAATGCCATCAAGTAAGTCCTGACTCATAGAGACCCTGTATAGGCTTTCCAAGGATTAATTTGTGAGTTTAAACTGCCGAAATTGAAATTCAGATTGGCCTTGGGGTAGAGTACTTATCCTACAGTGCCACACCAGCACTACATTAAGTAATCTATCTCTTCTTTTTTCTAGTCTGTTATAGTCTGGAAGTTATGCTGAAACCTGATCACCATAGGTGACTGCTGGGGTTGAAAATACCAGTGGCATTGACTCATTATCACAGCAACATGACAGAACTGTATGACAAACTGACAGAGGAGTGGTAAAATATGATTTTGTCGTTGTTGTTAAGTGCTGTCAAGTCAGTTCCAACTCACAATGACCATGAATTGCAGAGATGGGGAATGTCCAGTCTACAGGTAATATTTGTTTTGTTATTGCTAAGTGCCATTGAGTTGGTTCTGACCCATAGTAACTCTGTACAGGGTTTCCAAGGAGTAACTGGTGAGCTTGAACTGGTGACCTTGTTGTTCAAACTGACTTTGCAGTTCAGTACATTAACCCACAGTGCCTGTTGATTATAAGGACCGTGAAGTCATTTGTTCTGGCCCTGCCATGGCAACTGCAGTTCCAACCATCACATGATTGTTGTTAAATGTCCTAGAGTTCCAACCCATAGTGACTTTATATAGGGTTTCTGAGGAGTGGCTGGTGAGCTTGAACTGTCAGCCTTGTGGCTCAAACCACCTTTGCAGTCCAGTGCATTAACCCACAGCACCACACAGGGCTCCTGCCATCATATTGTTGGTGTTGCTATTGAGTGCCATTGAGTCAGTTCCAACCCATGAAGACCCTGAATAGAACAACTCTGCAAAGTTTTTAAGACTACACATCTTTATGGGAAAAGACAGTCTCAACTTTTTCTGCCTGAAGAATTGGAGCTGATGGATTTGAACTTTAGACCTTGAGGTTAGCAGCCCAATGCTTAACCCATGACACCACCTGAGCTCCTTAAAATATGGATTATACTTGCATAAGAAGCCTAGTAGTAAAAATTAGGTACTTACCACCAAATTATTAATTATATAATATTTTATTAGAGAATAGTATTTTTAAATGTTGCAAGTCAACACAATATAAACCACTCTCAATTACAAAAAGCATACCTAAACATATTCCTCTTTTTAAATTACTTGACCTAAATCTCTAAGGAACTCTGGTAGCATAGTGTGTTGAGTCAGACTGCTAGACTACAAAAACTAATCCTCCAGCAGCCTCACAGGAGAAAGATGAGACTTTCTGCTCCCTTAAAGATTTACAGCCTCAGAAACCCTATGCATGGCCACTATGAATTAGAACCAACTCAACTGCATACCACCACCACCAACAAATCTCTAACAAACTCATTAATTTTCACCTTTTCCATCAATTAATTATCTTTACTGTTGTTGTTGAGTGCTGTTGAG
>NW_006408806.1:3110134-3111692 GCF_000296735.1 Chrysochloris asiatica | reverse complement strand
TGTCAGGAGGGACCAGTTACTGGAGAAAGATATCATGTTTGGTAAGGTGGAAGGTCAGAGAAAAAAAGGAAGAACCCCATCGAGATGGATTGGCCAAGTGGCAGCATCGATGGACTCAAATGTGGCAACAGTAATGAGGTTGGCCCAGGATCAGGCAGTGTTTCATTCTGCTGTGCATAAGGTCTTTATGGGTTGGTACTAACTCGATGGCACCTAACAACAACAACAACAACAACAAGGTGTCCTGATGTGATGCTGCAGGATAATACGCTGGTCCATGGTGTCAGTTTGAACCTCAAGGTTGGTGAATCAAATTCACCAGCTGCTCTTCTGATATACTTGCTGTTGTTAAGTTCCATCAAGTAGGTTCTGACCCATAGCAACCCTGTATAGGATTTCTAAAGAGCAGTTGTTGAGCTTGAACCACCAACCTTACAGTTCAAATGGCTTTGCAGTCTGGTACATTAACCCACAGCACCACACCAGGACTCCTCTGATACACTATATGGGGTCAATATAAGTATGAACTGACTCAACAGCACTTTACAACAACAACATGATTTACAAAATGAATTTTACCTCCTTTGTAGTTAATGTAACAAAATACATAAGATATTTCTTGAAAGAAAAACCAGCTCCGTGGGGAGGGGGTAGCAGATTAATTGGGTGTGACAATATCAAGCAAGCTATTTCCTTGGTGCCATCAAGGCAAGAAGAGTCAACCCATCAAGGTAAACACCTTTTTAACACTGAAATGCAAAGGGAACATACCACCCTGGTCAACTTATGAGGAAAAGTGAGGAAAATGTAGTAATGAAGGCATGGGCTGAATTTGGCCATGTTCCACAGATACCTGGTGGCCCTGAGATGACAGAAAGAAGAGGAAGGGCTAGCTGGTTTGAAGTTTAGGGAGACTTATGAACTTCTGAACCCGTGAACACTAACCTAGCCACTGTGGCTCAAGAGTGAAGTGGCCAGCTGCTCTGGAGTGGAGGGAAGCATGCAAGAACTCCTAAACTTTTGACCTAGCTTGGATGGCTTGCTGACCAGAACTCGATCAGATGAACAAGCTCTGGTGGGGGTGGGGAGGAGGGCGCAGGGCATAAATTGTTATAGTTCGAATAGTGGACTTTTGCTTGTGGATGTACTTGCTCAAAATTCCAACTGAAAGGGAAGGATTCTTTATACCAAGGGTCAAGTTTGCATCTTCAGTACACTGGGTTGGTAGGTATAGGCAACTTAGACTTTGATTATCAAAAGTGGGGGGCTACATCTTCAGCCTATAACTGACTGGAATACTTAAAAGGGGTTCTAGAACTTGTCCACTGAAATAGGCTTTCTGTGGAGGCTTTGCAGTCTATAGGACCTAAGGTGAATCCTGAGCCCCATCCAGAACCTTATGATGTGGGACATTTCACTTTAAAGGGCAAGCAGATCAACCTAGAATAGCTAGAGGAACAGAAGATACTTCTTGAAAGAAAGACAAGCAGGAAAAATCCAAAACAAAAATGGCAATCTGTCGGGGTCTGACCTCGACATAATTGTGTTGTTCACGAGT
>NW_006408806.1:3101313-3109234 GCF_000296735.1 Chrysochloris asiatica | reverse complement strand
ATAGGGCCTCGAACCTCTGACCAGTCTTACACGGTCCGCAACAGCAATCTGGCTACTGTTCTTACAAGCAGGTTGTTCACTGGAGAGCCATCAAGGCAAGCAATCAAGTACCTTCAGGATAAATCCCCCTCCAAGACTGAAACTCAAAGGGAACACATGAGCACGCATGTAAGTTTTCTGGTGACCACTTTGGTCTGCTGGTGAGTGGAAGAGGGGCAAAGGTAGCAATGAAGATATGGGCCAAGTTCAACCACATTCAATAGACTTCCGTAGACCTGAAGATGAGAGAGAGAATAGGAAGGACTATTTGGTCCAAAGTGTGTTGAGACCTGGGTAATCTGAAACTATGAACAAGGACATAGCCACAGAGGGCTAGAGATGTGAGTGAAGCATCTAGCTGATATGAAGCAATGAGAGACACACAAGAATGCCCAAACTTGTAGATAGTGTCCATTTTACCTAGCCTTGATGGCTTGGTGATAAGAACTCGACTAGAGGATGAAAAAAAATTTTTTTTGATAAAGGAAATGAACATAAATTGCTAAAATTTGATTAACTTGACCTATACTTATGGATGTAGTAACTCAAAATACCAACTGAGAGGGAAGGAGTCACATCAAGGATAGGGACAGGCAACTTAAACATTGGTTATCTAAAATAGGAGGGATTGTATAGGCACTAAGTGACTGGCTTACAAGTTTATTTTCAGAGTATAAGGAGGAAGATAGTATCCCCACTGATTGGTATTCATCTTGTCTAGATGGATCTCGTGAAAAGAGATGGGGATATGATTCTTATGATTCAATAGTGAGTAATTGTTATCATGACTAATTGCTACTGTCACAACTGTAAAGGTAAAGTTTTGTAACAAAATTGGGGAAGTAGTTAATCTTACATTCCAGGAACAGAGACCCCTAGGACCATCAAGGGAGAAGAACAGGAGAGGAATGTGGGACTCTATGAAGAGATGCAATGACACCAGAGATGAAGACATGGGGAAATACAGCAGCTGAGGACTCTATACTCATGGGAAGAGAAATGCTGTGTGCTAACAAAAAAACGAACAGGAATAGAAGCAAATACTGATGTTGAATGATGATGCACAGAAGAGACTATAATCATTGCAATGAAACAATGTATGTAAAATGGATTATATAATTATAAATATATGGTGGTGGTGATTATGCGCCATGGAGTCGGTTCTGACTCATAGCAACCCTGTATGGGGTTTCCGAGTCTGTGAATCTTTATGGGAGCAGAAAGTCTCATTTTTCTCCCACAGAACAGCTGGTAGTTTTGAGCTGCTGACCTTAAGGTTCGCAGCCAAATTCAATATAATTCACTGTGAATAGTATTTTACTGAAATTTATAAATGAATACTTTGTAAATATTAAGTAATCTCTAATCATATTTCTCATTTTCAACATGTTTACAACACTGATGAAATGGAATTTGGGGGGAAGGCATAAAATGGAGCAAAACTTAGAAATCCTAGCTTTTAAAAAAAGTTTCTAACAGCAATATCTTACAAAGAAATTATGAAATAAATAGACGATAGTCTAACCATTGTTCTTTGATGAGACCTTTGTGTACTTTTTATGTGTATCAGGCTAAACATATGAATGTGATTCATTCATGAATTACCATAAAACAGTCAATAGAATATCAATTCTGAACTTAATATTTTCTGCTAAATTTTGCTTTTGGCTTACAGTTCTTGGCATGTATCTTATTAAAATTCCATTTCAACATGAATTTTGTCCCATCAAATTCAATGGCTTTCTATTGCCTACTTGCCCCCAAAATAAAGACCCAAGTCCTCAAAGATTACCAAGTCACAGATTAATCAGTCATTTGGACAGTCATTAGTCTGGCTCAGAGACCCATAAAAATAATGGAAATCAATGGAAGAAAATCAACTAGATAGAAAACAATTAAAGAAAAAAATTTCATCATTTTCACAATCTACCTGCATATGAAAACTTTGGTTCTCATGAAAAGAGAAAGTCAGCAAATAAAATAACAGATGACAGATAAAAAGGAGCTCTGGTAGTGTAGTGGTTACAAGTCGGGCAGCTAATCTTAAGGTCAGCAATTTGAAACTATCAGCTGTTCTGCAGGAGAAAGATGAGGCTTTCTGATCCCGTAAAATTTTACAGCCTTGGAAATCCTATGCAGGGTCGCTATGAGTCGGTGAGTCAGAACTAACTCAGTGGCACACTACTAATGACATATAAAAAGTGAAAATTCATCCACTTTTACTCCTATATAATAATTTTTTTAAACATTTCTTATCTGTCATTTCTTAAACTTGCGTTTCAAATATATTTCACATTTTATTATTATTTAGATCATTATAGGATAAGTATCTTGGTATATTTACAGAATTCCTCCAAAAAAATCAAATTGATGATTGATTCAAAACACTGTTTTTCTGCCTCCCATTTAATATTTATCATTGGTATTGCATTTATGATTTTCAAGATTCACAACTAAGCATAAACATGTTAATTTTAACTCACATAAATTATTATAAAATGTTTTTTAGGAAAAATAAAAAGGGTATAAATCCATTTAGACAGAGTAAAAGGCCTTTCACTAATTCAGAGACAGAGTTTTTGTTTTATACCAGTCAATATAAGCCTACCATAGCTGAAGAGCAAATTTGCTCACATTTTCAGTAAGAAGCAATTAGTTAATATGATGAAAATACCTTTTAGTTTCCACCCAATTGAAGAAGATATATTTTCTGGGTCTATAGAGTTAGGACAATTAATTTTTTTTTCTTTCCTGTAATATTTTAATGCAAAATTCTAAAAACTGGTATAAGCAAGCTACTGTTCCATATAAAGGTAACTTTTGAATAGTTCTTTTATCAATGATTATTATAATTTTCAAGATTACTAAGACAATAGTACTATTTAAATTAGTTCTTGTTTGTTTTTTCCATTCTTTGTTTTTCAAATTATTCAAAGCAATGTTATAACAAAACCCTTGGTTTTAAATAATTTTTGTGTTTATAAAATTTACTTTGAGGTGCTCAAGCATAGATTTTAAAATCTCCTGTTTTACACTGATAAAACCTAGAAGTGGTTTTATCAGTAATTGAGTTCTCTACTTAATTTCAAACTTGATTTAATTATTGCAAACCAAGAGTTAGCCTGAAGCACATTTTTAATGATTGAGCAAAGTTCATGGTGAGGAGAAATGCTTGAGTTGGGTGGGGATGACTGGGAGAGGGAAATGCTGATTTGAGTGGTTCTGTTTTATAACTTTAAATCTATGGATTGTCAAAGTTGATTTAATAATAGTATCTGAAATTTAAAAAATGTTACTGAGTTATTTAGTGGGGTGAAGTAAAAAGTGTCAATTGTTAAAAATAATAATCTCTCAAAACACAACATTGTAGTATTTATCAGAGTATAAAATGCAAATGAACATATTTGTCATGGTTGAAGAAAAAATAACTTTTTAAAGATCTCATTTTATTTATAATCTCAGATTTCATTGACAGCCTTCTTGAAATAATGTAAGTGGTACTTGTTTGTGGAAGCACAATTTCCTGACTATCTTGTTTCAGTCATTGTGTGTGGGCTTTATCTATTAATAGAATCACATAGTTTTCATTGTGTCTTTCCAAGTTTTGACTCTGCCAACAAATATCAATCTGAAAATGGACTGCAAAAGGACAATAGCACT
The DNA here is from genome assembly GCF_000296735.1 of Chrysochloris asiatica. Lineage (NCBI taxonomy): Eukaryota > Metazoa > Chordata > Mammalia > Afrosoricida > Chrysochloridae > Chrysochloris > Chrysochloris asiatica. The sequence goes on along the minus strand of NW_006408806.1, from coordinate 3,105,535 downwards.
ATTAATTGTTAAGTGATATGAAAAACAATTAGTGACCTCCTGGCTCTTGTACAAATGGAGAGTAAGAACTGTTAACTTAATCTGACATGGTTGTGCTTGCCTGTAAAACAGTAGGATTCTTCAGAAATGTCCTCTACATCTGTCATCTTCCTACTTCTCATAAAAAGCACATGTCGAGTCTTACAGTTCTATTGTCTTGTTTTTCAAGAAATCTATGTCTATATATGTGAGTAAAAGTTATATCTGATCAACATAGTCCTTCAGAGAGAGCTCAAATAAAAGTCACATTCAGAGTAAAACAAAAACAAATACAAAAGGCATGAGTATAATAAAGGTAAAATGTCCGTAAGTGTTGAAAGGAATAATGTTGTAACATTTATCAAAACTCTACTATGGCTCTTTCCTGCTCAGCACAGCCATAGTTCGTGGTCCCAAGAAACATCTTAAGCGTGTGGTTGCCCCAAAGCATTGGATGCTGGACAAACTGATTGGTGTGCTTGCTCCTCGACCATCCACCAGCCCCCACAAACTGAGAGAATGCCTCCCACTGACCATTTTCTTAAGGAACAAACCTAAGTATGCCCTGACAGGAGATGAAGTTAAAACAATCTGTATGCAGCGGTTCATTAAGTTTTATGGCAAGGTCCAAACTGATATAACATATCCTGCTGGTTTTATGGATGTTATCAGCATTGACAACACTGGAGAAAATTTCCATCTGGTCTGTGACACCAAGGTTCGATTTGCTGTTCATCGTATTACACCTGAGGAGGCGAAGTACAAGGTGTGCAAAGTAAGAAAGATTTTTGTGGGCACAAAAGGAATCCCCCATCTGGTGACCCATGATGCTCACACCATACACTACCCTGATCGCCTCATCAAGGTGATTGATTTGGAGACTGGAAAGATTACTGATTTCATTGAGTTTGACACTGGTAACCTGTGTATGGTGACTGGAGGTGCCAACCTGGGAAGAATTGGTGTGATCACTAACAGAGAGAGACATCCTGGCTCTTTTGATGAGGTTCATGTGAAAGATGCCAATGGCAACAGCTTTGCCACCTGACTTTCCAACATTTTTGTTATTGGCAAGGGCAATAAACCATGGATTTCTCTTCTCCGAGAAAAGGTATCCGCCTTACCATTGCTGAAGAGAGAGATAAGAGACTGGCTGCCAAGCAGAGTCATGGATGAAATGTTCTCTAAGTGATGTGGATGAACAAATCTTTCCATAATTAAAGATATTAAACACATATTTAAAAAAACAAAAAAACTCTACCATGAATATTAATGGTATTTTTGTTGTTAAATGCCATCGAGTCAGTTATGACTCATAGCAACCCTGTCTAGGATTGCTATGAGTCTGGAGTGGCTGGTGTGTTTGCACCACCAATATTGCAATTAACAGTTCAGTGCTTATCATACAATGCCACACCAGTGTTCCTGATTATTATTAGCATCTTTAATTTTCTTTAATTTCTTATCTAATGGCAATGTACACCGTTTCAGAACTCTGCTTACCCATTTCCATCTTGAACAAAAACATAGAAGTCACATTTGACTCTTAAGATTAAAAAAAAAAAAAAACACCTCAAATACTTAACCCATTGTGATACCCTATCTCCTAATGTTGTTATTGTTGATAGGCGCCATTGAATCAATTTCACTCATAATGGCCCTATGCACAACAGAACAAAACACTATCCACACAGTTATTTTAGTACAATGGTCGCTACATTTGAGCCCACTGTTGCTGCCACTGTGTCAATCCATCTTGTTGGGGATCAGTCTCTTCTTTGCTGACTTTCCACTTTACCAAGTATGATGTCCTTCTCAAGAGACTAGTTCCTTCTGATAACTTGTCTGAAGTATGAAGCATCACCATCTTAATGTCTAAGGAGCATTTTGCCTGTACTTCTTCTAAGGCAGATTGACTTATTCTGGCCATCAGTGGCATTTTTAATATTCTTTTCCAATATCATATTTCAAATGCATCAATTATTTGCAGATCTTCCTTATTAATTGTCCAGCTTTCACATGCATAGGAGGTGATTTAAAATACCATGGATTGAGCAGTTGCACCTTAGTTTAAAAACTAATATTGTTGCCTTTTAACACTTCAGAGTTCTTTTGTAGCAGATTTGCCAAATCGAATAAAAACTTTGATTTCTTGACTGCTGCTTACATGCCTGTTGATGTGAACCCCAAGCAAATTAAAGTCTTTGACAACTTCAAATTTGTCTCTATTTACTATGATGGTATTTATTGTTATAATTGTGAGGATTCATATATCCTTTGCATCAAAGTACAATTCATACTTCAATCTTCTTCATCAAGTATTTTAAATCCTCTATACTTCCAGTAAGCAAGGTTGTATAACTGTATATCACAGGTTGTTAAAGATTATTCCTCCAAATATGATGATGTATTTTTCTTCACATAATCCATTTCCTCACATTAATTGCTTATTATACAGATTGAATAAATATGGTGAAAAGATACAACACAGGCACACACATTGCTGGTTTTAAAACATTCAGCATCCCTTTGTTCTGTTCTAATGACTTTTTCTTTGTCTATGTACAGGTTTTTTATGAACACAATTAAATATTCTGGGATACCCATCCTCCCAAGTTTCATTCATAGAGTATGATCCACACAGTCAAAAGACTTTGCATAGTTTTTAAGGCACAAGTAAACATCTTTCTGGTATTCTTTTCTTTCAGCAAAGTTCCCATTGACATCAGTAATGATAGCCATCATTGCACGTTCTCTTCTGATACAGGCTTGGATTTCTGGCAGCTCTGCTACAATCATTCTTAAATTATCTTCAGCAAATTTTAATTGCATGGGATATTATTGATACTGCTCAGGATTTCTACATTCTGCTGGGTCACCTCTGTTTGGAATGAGCACAGATATGGATCACTTCCAATGGATAGCTAGCTAACTATCTTCCAAATTTCTTCCAGCGCTGCATCATTTTGTTGAAATATTTCTATTTGTATTCCATTATTTTTGGAGCTTTGTCTTTCACAAATGCCTTCAGTTCAGCTTGAACTTCTTCCTTCAGTTCCGCTTGTTCTTGATCACCTGTTATATCTATTAAAATGGCTGGGCATCAACCATTTCTTTTTGTTAGAGCAACTATTTATACATTTCTTCTTATTTTTTATGCTTACTGCCTCATGTAGTAGTTTGATCACTGTTGTTGTTAAGTGCCATCAAGTTGATTCTTACTCACAGTGTATAGGATTTCTGAGGACTAGCTGGTGAGTATGGATCACCAACTTTGTGGTTAGCAGTCAAGCACCAATCTGATAGCGCCACACCAGGACTCCAGTTTGAGCATAGAATCCTTCGATATTTCAAATAGAGGTTTGAATTTTTTTCTTTTTTTCTTCAAATCTTTTAGCTTGAAAAAAGCTGAGCCGATTATTCCCTTTTGGTTTTATAACTCCAGGTATTTGTGCATTTAATTATATTTGACATTGTTTTCTTGAGCTACCCTTTGAAATTTTCTATTCAGCTATTTGCTTTATTTTTCTACCATAAAATATAGCTTTGCTACACTCAAGAGAAAATTTCAGAGTTTCTTCTGACATCCATTTTGGTCTTTGCTTTCTTTCCTGTCTTTTTAATGCCCTTTTGCTTTCTTCACATATCATGTTCTTCATGGCATCCCACAAATCTTTGCTCTTAAACACTTTAAAAACATCTTATGCAGCATATTTGCTAATGCAATGCATTGTTTGGTTCCTTGACTGCTGCTTCCATGAGTGTTGATAGTTGATCCAAGAATAATGAAGTCCTTGACAACTTCAATCTTTTCCCCATTGATAAGAATGTTGTTTATTGGTCCATTGGTGAGGATTTTTGTTTTGTTTACATTGGGATGTAATCCATACTAAAAGTTATGGTCTTGATTTTCATCAGTAAATATTTTAAGGCCTCTTCACTTTCAGATAACAAGGTTGTATCATCTGCATATTGCAAATTGTTAATGAGTCTTCCTCTAAACCAGATGCCACATTTTTCTTCATCTAGCCCAGCTTCTCAGATTATTTGCTCAGCATACAGGTTGAATAAGGATGGTGAAAGAATACAACCCTGTCATACACATTTCTTAATTTTAAACCATTCAGTGTTCCCATGTTCTGTTCAAACAACTGCCTCTTGGTCCATCCATGTAGAAATTCCTCATGAGTACAATTAAGTGTTC
>NW_006408806.1:3094839-3100492 GCF_000296735.1 Chrysochloris asiatica | reverse complement strand
GACTTTTTGCTTTCTTCCTGTATGATGTTCTTGATGTCATCCCACAACTCTTCTGGTCTTCGGTCTATAATATTTAATGTATCAAATTTATTCTTCAGATGATCTCTAAATTCAGGTGGAATATATTCAAGGTCATATTATGGCTCTTGTGGACGTGTTTTCATTTTCTTCAGCTTCAGTCTGAATTTGCATATGAGTAGTTGATGGTCTGTTCCACAATCTGCCCCTGGTCTTGTTTTGACTGATGATATGGAGCTTTTCCACCATCTCTTTCCACAGATGTAGTCAATTTGATTTATGTGTATTCCATCTGATGTGTTCCATGTGTATAATCATCTCTTATGCTGCTTAAAGAAGGTATTAGAAATGAACAAATTATTGGCTTTGCAAAATTCTATCATCATTTCTATCACCAAAGCCATATTTTCCAACTATTGATCCTTCCTCTTTGTTTCCAACCTTTGCATTCCAATCACTAGTAATGATTAATATACCTTGAATGCATGTTTGATTAATATCTGATTGAACAAGTTGGTAGAATTATTCTATTTCATTCTCACTGCACCTACAGAGAAGACCAGTTAATACTACTATTATTCAAATCCAACTCAAAGTGACCTTGTATAGGGTTTCTGAGGCTGTAACTCCTCACAGCACCAGAAAGTCTCATCTTTTTCCAGCAGTGTCACTGTAGTTTTGAATTGCTGACTGTGAGATTAGCAGCCTGACTCATAAACATTATGTTACCTGAGCTCCTTAGTATCATGTTTAAAGGAGAAAATACTGAAGTTGTCAAAAATTTCATTTTACTTCGATCCTGATTCATTGTCCATGGAAGTAGCAACCAAGAATTTAAATACACAAGTGCTCTTTAAAGTGCTAGAAAGTAAAAATGTAATATGGAGGACTAGAGCATGACTGACCCAAGCCATACTATATCCAACAGCCTCATATGCATGCAAAAGATGGATATGAAAATAAGGAAGACTGAATAAATATAATGAAAATTTGTGAAATACACTGAATATATAATGGCCAGAAGAAGAATAAACTAGTCTGTCTTTGAAGACTAAGCCAGAATATTCCTTAGTCTTAAGTACTTTGGACATATCAGGAGGGACTGTCCCTCTAGAAAAACATCATGTTTGGTTGGTAAAGGACTGTGTCCACAAAAAAGAGGAAGACTCTTGAGGAAACAGACTGACACAGTTGTTGCAACAATGGCCTCAAATATTCCAATGACTATGATAATGGTATAGGACTAGGCAGTTCAGTTGGTTTTCAATTGATTCTGACTCATAGTGATCCTGTGTAGGATTTCTTAGGCTGTAAATATTTATAAAAGCAGAAAGCCTCATCTTTTTTCCTTAGAGACACTGATGGATTTGAACTGCTGACCATGTGGTCAGCAGCCCAATGTATAATCCACTATGCCATCTGGATGGCATCTAGCAACAATAACTTTTTTTACGTGTGTAAGGAAACTAAGATCTAAAGATCATGAAAGTAGTAATTAGTAGAAAGGAGTTAGGGTTAGAATTAAATCTTTTTGAATCTCAAATTTGATGCCATGACTCCTATTTTATCATTTTGGGGAAATTTTATCCATAGCTGCCTATTGTTTTTCTTTTACAAGTATAAAAGGAAATAGAGTACTACAAAATGTCAATTATTCCTAACATTTCTGGATTAATTAAAAGAACCTTTATGTTCTTTGTTTTTCCTGTGCATTTGAAACATTTACTACAAATAGTTTTGTAGATAGAAAAATACTCTAACATCAATGAATCATCATGGGTTGATAGATAATTAAGTTGGATTAGGAAGTAAATGATTTATCACTGCATAAAATATCTATAACTCTTTTAGTGATAGTTAAAAATGATGATTAAAGTCACATATTGTTATTTCAACACTGATTAATATAGTCTAAATATATTTGATGTCAACTGCTATGCAATATATTCACATTACCAGAGGAGAATGCCACACTCCCATATGAGGGGGCTTCAAATAATTCATGGAAAAATTCCATTGTCTTTTAATCCCATTTTACCTATGTATGAGCTTTTTGAAGCTCCCTTATTAGGGTATATTGTTGTTAAGTGCTATTAAGTCAGTTCTGACTCATAGCGATCCTGAATAAGGTTTTCAAGGAGTGCCTTGTGGGTTTGAGCAGCTAACTTTGTGGTTAGCAGCCCAGTGCTGATTTTAAATCACTGTTGTTGTTAAGTGCTGTTGAGCTGGTTCTTCTGACTCATAGCCCTATAACAGGTTCCTGAGGAGGAGCTGGTAAGTTTGAACTGCCAGTCCTAATGTTCAAACCAACCTGGTGGTACAGTGCTTTATTCCACAGGCACCCTAGACTCGATTCTACAGTGTTTTGTTATTGTTGTTGTTTAGTGCTGTCATAACACAAACAATAAAAAAATTGAGAACAAATAGTTTAAGTGATTCTCCCAATTTCAAACCACTAAGTAGTGGTTACGAATCGGGCTGCGAACCTTAAGGTCAGCGGTTCGAAACTACCAGCCGCTCCACGGGAGAAAGATGAGGCTTTCTACTCCCGTAAAGATTTACACCCTCGGAAACCCTGTACAGGGTCGCTATGGGTCGGACCCGACTCGATGGCACTTAACAACAACAACAACAAGTAGTGTCAGGGATAAACCTTTAAGGTCCCTAAATCTATGTGTCTCAAAATATAGACATTTTGCATACCATATTTTTTGTTTACAAAGGACAGGTTGAGATGCACTAAAGAAAATATGGGCAAAATACTGAAAGAGATTTATTTATTTATTTATTTATTTATTTATTTATTTATGTTCATCTAATTGTATCTGATCTCTGGCTAAAACGTATTATTTATTACTGATTTCTCCAGGCTAGCACTAAGTCTGCAAACTTTATATATGGTTATTTTTAGTCAAACTATTAACTAAGTTTTCTACAACATAAATTTAGTGACATATAGCAACTATGAAAGGATTTCTACCAGATATTAGCATTGAGTATAAAAAGAATACTCTTCAGTCTGGCAACTGTCTGGAAACAAATAAAATAGTGATTTGGCATAATTTATATTCATTTTGGACTTACACAAGGTATTTCCTGACCTCTTATATGGTACAAAATTGTAGCCTTTTCCTCCACCCACCCCACCCACAAAAACAAACAAAGACCTATTTTTATTTCTATTCGAGTCCTGGTCTAGTACTGTAGGATAAGCAAAGGACAGAAAAGTCTGTTCGAACCACAAGGCCAGAAGTTCAAATTAATCAGCCATTCCTTGGGAACCCTATGCAGGATTGCTATGAGTTGGAACTGACTTGATGGCACTTTTAACAGGAATAATGTAGATCATATAGTAAAAATGGAGTCCTGGTGTGGACTGTGGGATAAGTGCTAGACCACAAGATGAGTTTGAATTATAAAGTTGTTGTTGTTTGGTAAGTGCTGTTGAGTTGATTCCAACCCACAAATGACCCTGTATAGGGTTTCCAAGGTGCAGCTGGTGAGCTTCAACTACAGACCTTGCACTTCAAACAGTTTTGCAGTCTGGCACATTAACTGAAAGGTAGGTGGTTCAAATCCACCAGTTGTTAATAGGAACCTTATACAGGATCACTATGAGTCAGAACCAGCTCAATGGCACTTAACAACAATAACATAGTCAATCAAAATACAATATTCAGGACATAATTATTTAGAAAATCCACAATGACTTTCTTTCTCTGTAATCTAACTGCCTTCATTATTATTCTTAATTATATCAGAATTTTGAGGCAAAATACTCCATGATATTTATTTTGAGGGTTCCAGTTCGCATAATATTTTTTTGTATTAAATTGCTTATATATGACATCCAGTTAGTATGACAGAAAATACTTTTGAAGAAAAACATTATTTCAAATCATTTTAGATTGCTCTATAAAAATAAAACAGAAGCTTTCAAGGAAAGAACTTTAATACACTCAAGATAAAAGTGAAGAAAAAGAATTCAACTCAGAAAGCAAATCAAAATCCCAGGAAATAGAGTTCATAAAGACACTAGGGAGAAGGCCCAGATTTCCTCCTGACAGTTCCAATGAACAGGAAAAGGTAAAAACATTCACTGCCTTCTCTGCCCAGGAGACAAGCTAAAATGTTAATCAGGTTACTGAGTGAGACCAATCCTTCCTGCCCAGGAGTCAGGCTAGAATGTTAATCAGGTTACTGAGTAGGACCAATCTTCTCTGCCCAGGAGTCAAGCTAGAATGTTAATCAGATTACTGAATGGAACCAATCCTCTGGTTTCCCTCCTGTCTTCAAACAGGTCTGCAACCTAAACCCTTCCCAATTCTGACTCCATATAAGTCTGCACTGCATTATATTTGGTGCTCTGGAGAACTTAGTTCCTCTGAGCCAGCCAACTTAATAAAATCTGAAACTCTGTTTCACCTCTCCAACTGGCCTCGGTTTCTTCGATGACAATTCAAGAGCTGCTATGATACTCTTGGGCCCAGGACTTCTGTGACACTCTCGAATCTAAAACTGTTGTAACACCATTAACACACTGTACAAGGTTGCTATGAGTTGGAATCGACACAGCACATAACCACTACCACCACCATAACTTAAATGTATCAATTTTTCTATGGTGTTCTTTACTCATTATCCAACTTTCACATGCATATGTTTTTAAGTACCATCAAGTCTGTTCCAACCTCAGAGACTCAGCATATCATTTTGTCTCACCAACTTCATCTTTTTCACTTTACAATAACACTTTTGAAATTCAGGTCTAGAATTTTTCCTAGTTACAACATAATATTAGTTATATTAACTACGATATGTTGTTGTGGTGGTGGTGGTTGTTAAGTGACTTAGCGTTGGATCACACTGATAGAAACACTATGAACATCAGAATGAAATACTACCCTGTCTTGCTCCCACCTTACAATCATTAATACTTTAGCCCATTGCTATTGTTATTGTGCCAGTCCTTCACATTAGAGGTCTTCCTCTTTTTTGCTTATCTTCCACTTTAGCAAGCATGATGTCCTTCTCCAGGGACTGCTCCCTCTTGATAACATGTGCAAAATGTGAGAAACAAGGTCTCACCATTATGGCTTCTAAGAAGCATTCAGACTGTACTGGTTCCAAAACAGTTTTTTGTTTTTGTTCTCCTGGCAGTCCATAGTATTTTTAATATTCTCCTCCAACACCATAACTTGCGTAGCATGGTGGTTACAAGTCAGGCTGCTAACGTTAGGGTCAACAGTTTGAAACTATCAGCTGTTCCATGGAGAAAGATGAGGCTGTCTGCTCCAGTAAATATTTACAGCCTCAGAAACCCTGTACAGGGTCACTATAAGTTGGAATTGACACTGCACATAAGCACTACCACTACCATAACTTAAATGTATCAATTTTTCTATGGTATTCTTTACTCATTTTCCAACTTCACATGCATATGTTGTTGTTGTTAAGTGCCATCGAGTCGGTTCCAATTCATAATGACCTTGTATCAGGTTTCCAAAGAGCAGCTGGCATGCATATGAGGTTATTGAAAATATCATGACTTTGGTAAGGCATGCCTTACTTAGTCTTCAAACTGACATCTGACATCTTTGCTCTTGAACATTTTCAAGAGTTCTTGTGTAGCAGA
>NW_006408806.1:3092626-3094289 GCF_000296735.1 Chrysochloris asiatica | reverse complement strand
ATATATATATATACTTTTTTCTTTAATTGAGTTGCAACCCACACTGAAGGCAAGGCTTTGGTCTTTATCTTCATCAACAAGTATTTTAAGTCCTCTTCACTTTCAGCAAACAAGTGTGTATTACCTGCATATAATGATGTCACCTTCTTCATATAATCTAGTTTCTTGGATTACTTACTCAGCCCACAGATTGAATAAGTATAGTGAAAGAATATAATATTGGCACACACCTTTCCTGGGACCTGGGACTTTTAGTTGTAAGATAGTGTTGTTGTTGTTGTTAAGTGCCTTCGAGTCGGTGCCGACCCATAGAGACCCTGTACAGGGTTTCCGAGGGTGTAAATCTTTACGGGAGTAGAAAGCCTCATCTTTCTCCCATGGAGTGGCTGGTAGTTTCGAACCGCTGACCTTAAGGTTCGCAGCCCGATTCGTAACCACTAAGCTACCAGAGCTAGACTTTTCTTTATCAATATACATATATATGTTTCACTTCTCTACAAAACTCAGCCTAAGATGTGGTATTGAGAGAGTGAGATTCTAGAGAAACAAAATCATAAGGATGAGTTTTCTAAATTGGTTCTCGAGTCTGATCAATGTTAAAGGCATTGATATAGGGTAGAGGGATGTCTCACATCTTCTTCATCGGAATCAGCCTTGGGTTGATATCGAGTGCGGTTCTCTTTCCCTCTTTTGGAGCCAGAGGAAGTCAGATATGTTTCCCACATGGCTTAAGCAGTTGTCTCAGTGAGCAGAATTCATTGCAATGGCTCCAGACCTACCAATGAAATTATGAGATTTCGTAAAACAAATGAAGGGGCCCGGAGCCAAGGATGTTGTTAAGGGCTGTCAAGTAGATTCAATTCCATAGCAACCCTGTATAGGGTTTCTGAGCAGCAGCTGGTGAGCTTGAACCACTGACCTTGCAGTTCAAATGGCTTTGCAGTCTGGCACATTAACACACAGCACCACACCAGGATGGGTGGTTGGTACTGGGTCTTGGCCTACTGGAATTCACCCTGCCAGAGGCCCAAGGCTATAGCATATGAATGAGGTTAGTCCTAGGGAGAAGAAAATAATTAACTTGAGTGTTTTAAAAGGTATATATGTTTGACTATCTTATGGATACAGGTTTCTCCTGTTTGTTATTGTAAAATAGACATATATGTGTGATTTGAATATTGGGAACTGTTTTTGCAGAGCATTTGTAAGCCTGTCCTCAGTTTGTACTTGATTTGTTTAAAGGGGAGTTAAAATTTGCCCAGAAAAAAATAAGCATTTTAGGTGAAATCCTGAGCCCCACCCAGAACCTTTAGATTTGGTACATTTACATTTGAAAAGACATGCAAACCATCTGAGAACTGCTGGGAGTTTCAAGCAGAGAAGAAGAAAAAAAAGCTGACAGTTTGGCCTTTTGAGTTTTGGAAGTTGCAAGGCATCAAGGCAAGCAAAGTTGTCCCCTCAGAGAAAAGCCACTTCTAGGATGGAAATAACGGTTGGTTGTTTGCTCTCTGGTGACCACTTTGACCTACTTGTGAGTGGAATTGGGGAAAATGCACTATTGAAGACATGGGCTGTGTATGGACATGCTCTATTGGCATGTGCTGGACTTGAGATAGTAGTGGGAAGGCTAACTGGTTGGCAGTTTAGGGAATTGCATGAACTA
>NW_006408806.1:3085912-3091886 GCF_000296735.1 Chrysochloris asiatica | reverse complement strand
TTCCTTGGAATCCCCGGGTAGCTATAGGTCAGAACATAGCAACAACAAAACAGTGTCCCCTTGTTCTGTTTGAACAACTAAAGCCTTGTCTAAGGACAGATTCTTCAAGAGCATTATGTTTTATAATGACATCCATAGTTTGTCATCATCGGCACAGTCCAAAGACATTGCATAGTCAATAAAGCACATGTTAATATCTTTCTGGTATTCTCTGTTTCTGCCAAGATCCATATGACATCCCTCATTCCAGGTCATTGTCCAAATCTGGCTCGAACTTCTGACAGTTTCTTGTCAATGTTCTGTTGCCACTGGATTTTAATTATCTTTATCATAATTTTACTTGCATGTGATATTAATATTTTCTGATTATTTCATATTCCTTAGGGTCACCTCTCTTGGGTATAAATATGGATTTCTTCCGATCAGTTGGTTAGACAGCTGTCTTCCAAATTTCTTGGTGTAGATGAGGGAGTGTATCTAGTGCTGCATCAGTTGGTTGAAATACTTCAATTTGCATTTTGTTAGTTGTTGGACCCTTGTTCTTTGCACATTGAACTTCTTTCTTCAATGCCATAGGCTCTTGACCATATGTTATCTCTTGAAATGGCTGAATACTGACCATTTCTTTTTGGTATTGTGACTATTTGTATTCTTTCCATTTTCTTTTGATGTTATCTGCATAATTACATATTTTCCCCATGTTGTTAAGTGCTTTCTATTCGGTTCCAACTAATATTGACCCTGTGTAGTGTGTTTGTGAGGAACAACTGGTGGGTTTGTACCAACTTTGCAATTAGTAGCCCAGTGCTTATACTATGGAGCCACATCAGAACTCTGAAAGGCCTAGAGAGCTTTCAGTATTGCAAGCCAAGTCTTGTAATTTTTCCTTCAGTTCTTTCAGTTTGAGAAATGCTAAGTGTGTTCTTCCTTTTTGGTTTTCTATTACCAGGTTGTACATTCCATTATAATATTTGACTGTCTTCTTGAGCTGTCTTTTAAAAACTTCTGTTCAGCTCTTTTTACCTCCTCATTTATAACATTTGCTTTAGTTTCTGTATACTGTAGAACAAGTTTCAGAGTCTTTTCTGGAATTCATTTTGGTCTTTTCCTTCTTTCTTGTCTTCTTAATGACCTTTTGCTTTCCTCCTGTATTATATTCATTTTTTTTTTTTTTTTTTTTAGTTTTATTGTGAATTGAGGATAGTTTACATGGGAGAACATCAGCTTTACATTCATCCTATCCTATTTTATTTTATTGCAATGATTATAATTCCCTCCATGCATCATCATTTAACAGTATTTGTTTCCATTACTTGGTTTGTTATGTTGTTGTTGTTTTTATGTACACAGAAACACTCAGAATATATAACCATTCAAACAACCAAAAGGTATAATCCTGCAAGCCTGCACCCCAGCCACCAATTCACAGCCCCTCTCCCTCCTTAAGTCCAGAGTCCCCAGCCACTCTGTCTCTCCACACCATAGTCTCTGCCTCCATCTCTGGCATCAATGCTTCTCTGGATAGGGTCCCACACTGCACTCTTCTCCCTTGATGGTCCCAGGATCCTCTGCTCCTGGGCTGCAAAATCAACCACTCCTCTCCTTTTGTTACAAAATGTCTACCTTTACATTTGTAACATTTACAATAAGTACTGATATCAATTATTCTCTATGGAACCACAAGAGTCTTATCCCCATCTTCTTTTCACTAGTCCTGTCACGACAGGTTGGAAACCACTCAGTAGAGATTCTACCTTCCCCCACACCCTCTGAAACTAAGCTCCATATTGAAGGTTTGTAATCAATCCAGCCACTTTGTGCCTTTATAGGCTCCACCCCCATTTTGGGTAGCCAATGTCTAAATTGCCCATCCCTGTCAATCCTGTGTACAGTGGGGGTGGGAATGATCCTCGCTGAAAAGATCCTTTCCCTCTTTTAAGCTACTACATCCATAGCATAAGTTAAGTTCATCTAATTGTAGTAGATTATACTCTTTTTCCTCTTTTTTTTTGGTCTAGTCGTGGAGTCTGATCATCCAGCCACTGAAGCAATATGCAAATATGGGTGTTCTTGTGCATTTCCCCTCACTTCATATCAGCTGGATGCTTTACTCTCTGCAGTAGTACTCTGGAGCTATGTCCTTGTCCCTGAGATCAGGAATCCCCAGGTCTCACTATACTGCTGGACAACCAGGTCTCAATCCATGTTGGCAGAGTTTATCAAATGTGGTTGGACTCAGCTCACAGCTTCATTGCTGTTTACTCCCCTCACTCCCCATTTCCCCTGTAAATTCAGATGGAATATGTTCAAGGTCATATTTTTGTTCCTGTGGACTTGTTTACATTTTCTTCAACTTCAGCCTGAATTTGCTTATGAGCAATTGTCTGAATTTGCATATGAGCAATTGATGGCCTGTTCTACCATCTTCCCTGGGCCTTATTTCAGTTGATGATATAGAGCTTTTCTATTGTCTCTTTCCACAGATGTAATCAATTTGATTTCTAGGTATTCCATGAGGTCCATTTGTATAATTATCTCTATATTGTTACAAAAAGTATTTGCAATGATGACTCATTGATCTTGCAAAATTCTATCATGTGATTCCCAGCATCATTACTATCACCAAGACCATATTTTCCAATCACTGATCCTTGCTCTTTGTTTCCAACCTTTTAATTCCAATCACCAGTAATTTTCAATACTTCTTCATTGCATTTTTGATCAATTTTAAACTGAAAAATCTTACAATTCTTCAATTTCATCATCACTGGCTTTAGTGGTTAGTATGTATGTAAATTTAAATAATAGAGTTATTAACTGGTCTTACTTATAGGCATATGGGTATTGTCCTATCACAGACAGCATTGCACATCAAGACAGATCTTGTTATGTTCTTTTTGATAATATATGTGACATGACACTATTCCTCTTCAATTTGTTATTTAAAACATAGTAAACCATGTGTTTGTCAGATTCAAAATGGTCAAGACCAGTCCATTTCAGCTCACTAATACCTGACACATTGATGTTTATGTATTCCATTTAAGTTTTGACAATTTCCAATGCTCTTAAATTCATAGTTCATATATTCCATGCTCTGATTATTAATGGATGTTTATAGCTGTCTTTTCATGAGTTGTGTCCCCTCAACAAATGAAGGTCCTGAAGACTTTACTCCATTCACATCATCACTGTCAACTCTACTTTGAGGAGGAAGTTTTTCCCCAGTGGTTTGAATACTTTCCATCCTGAAAGGCTCATCTTCTGGCACTATGTCTGACAGTATCTTGGTGTACTTCATCAAGTTTCAATGTTCAATATTCTGGTTATATCTGAAAGTGTCTCACTTCTTTTCATAAGGTTTTCGGTGACTACATACTTGTAAGTAGTCTGTCTCACCTTCTTCTTAGTCTGTCTTCATTTGGAATCTCAGTTGAAACTTCTTCACCATTGGTGATCCTGCTGGTATTTAAAATACCTGTGACATAGCTTCCCAAGTTACAATAACACACAAGTCACCACAGTATGACAAACTGACAGATTAGTGGTGGTCATTCCAATTGTTGTTGTTGTTATTGTTAAGTGCCATCGAGTCAATTCTGACCCATAGTGACTGTATAAGGTTTCCAAGGAGCAGATGGTAAGCTTGCATCACTGACCTTGCAGTTCAAACAAATTTGTAGTCTGATGCATTAGTCCACAGCATCACACCAGGACTCCAGTAGTATATATGTATTCTGGATACATTTCTAGCCTTCTGTATAATGGATGGCAATGCCATGTTGAACTCCAAGATTGACCTTTCAAACCCATCAGCTGCTTATCAGAAACCCTATATAGGGTTGTTATGATTGAGGAAGAAATTGATGGTACTTTAAAACAACAATAGCATAAGAAATCTTCTTAATGACCTTTTGCCTTCTTCCTGTATGATATTTTTAATGTCCTCACACAACAGCATAATAGGTGAGCAGAATACTCAAGATCTATTCCACTTATAATACTTTCTAGAGCCATCTCAGGAAAATGAAGTTCTCAACATTTATTTTTCTGTAAAGTGAATCTTCTGTTCAGTAATAAAGCATTTTTTTTTCCAAAGGACCTACTAAAATCCAGCAAGCAAAGTAAAATTGATAAATTAAAAGTAAAAAAAAAAAAACTGACAAATTGAGATCTTTAAAGCCAGAGTTTCTCTAGCTGTTCACAGAGGATTATGTTTGGGTGTCAGAAAAGCATATTTCTGTTGGCCTGAAATACTATAAATATTCATGATATGATCTACTTGTGTGGACACTGGGCAGATTCTAGGATCTGGAAGTAGTTCCTGTAGACAGTTAACAAGGAAATGGGAACCTCATTTATTCCTACATTCAGAAAGAAATAGGTTCTTCTGTAAAGAAGGATGAACTTAGAAGCAAAATTTTCTCTAAAATGTCCTGTCGAGAACTCAGTCAGCATCTTGATTTCAGCAGTGTGAGGCCCTGACCAGGTGAACCAATCTCTTTATTACCTGACTTTTGGTATATAGAACTGAGAGCTGATAAATTGGGTGTTTTCAGCCACTGTTGTTGTTGTTAAGTACCATATAGTCTGTTCTGACTCATAGTAACCCTGCACAGGGTTTCTGAGGTTGTAAATCTTTACAAGAGCAGAACACCTCATCTTTCTCCTGCAGAACCGCTGGTAGTTTTGAACAGCTGACCTTGAAGTTGGCAGCCTGACTAATAACCACTACACTACCAGAACTTCTTCTTAAGCCACTAGGTTAGTGGTGATTTATTTCACAGAAATAGAAAACGAATTATATGGGAAAGGGATGAAGCTATTATGAAGAATAGAAAATCCATAGAAGGTGGCATTATACCTCAGGAGTATAAGCAATATCTTATTAGGACTTAAACCCTCAGCAGAAAGGTCTTTTAAATCACGAATTACGGAGCAGGTAACATGAATACAGTAAGACTTGGAAGTAAAAACTTAGTTGAGTACCAGAAGTTAAGTCATTTTATGGTTTTAGCCCAGACACTAAGGTAGGAAATATTGATTGGATTTATGATTTTAACTGAAGAAAAGCATTCTCAATCTTTGTGCACATTAGAAGCACCATAGAAGCTTTGAATAATGGCCATGTCCAGGCACTTCCTATGCCAGTTAAATTAGAATCCCTGAGGGTAAGACCTAGCCATAAGAACATTATTTATTACTATTCAGTTGATTCCATCCAATTTCCAGTATAATATGTCTAGATAACCCATATCTTCAAAATAATTAACTCTCTATGTTTAATTCCAATTTGGGCTGGAAGCCCACTGTTGAATGAATAAAAAATAATTATATTTATGAGGTTTCTCTCTCTCTTTTCTTTAATTTTGCTTTTTACTATTAGTGTTTTATTTGTAGATTAGATGTTTTTATTAAATATCTTATAGCTGGTTCTGACTTATAGTGATTTTGCAAAGGGTTTCCTAGGAGTGGTTGGTTTGCTTGAACTACCTTTGCAGTTTAAACCAATCTTACAGTCTAGCACATAAACCCACTACATCATACATGGACTAGGATAAATTGCTCTTATATTTACTTCTAATAATTTTATGGTTTTAGTTGGCATATTTCGATCTTTAATGCATTTTGAATCTTATTTTTATGTATGATATGAGGCATGGATCCTGTTTCAGTTTTATGCAAGTGGGAATACCATTTTATCAATACCATTTATTGAACACATTCTTCTTTTCCTATCAAATGATTTAGAACTCTTTACAAAAATGTATTGACGGGATAGGTATACAATGAGGACAACACCACCAATGAAGTATGTTTACCATGGAATGACCAACCATTCAAAACCAAAGAGGCAATATTTGCTTGAGGTTAGGACAAAGGATAGAATGGAAATGGAAACCATAAGAAAGAAGTGTGATAAACTTTTTTACACAAGGGGATTGCACTCATTGAGATTTTAAAAAGTGTGTGA
>NW_006408806.1:3078989-3084592 GCF_000296735.1 Chrysochloris asiatica | reverse complement strand
CTCACATGCATGCAAAAGCTGGACAGTGAATAAGGAAGACTGTAGAAGAATTGATGCTTTTGAATTATGGTATTGGAGGAGAATATTGAAAGTTCCATGGGCTGCCAAAAGAACCAATAGATCCATTTTGGAAGAAGCGCAGCCAGAGTGTTCCTTGGAAGCCAAGATGGCCAAACTTTGTCTCTCATACTTTAGAGATATTGTCAGAAGTGACCAGTGACTGGAGAACAATATAATGTTTACTAAGGTGGAGTTACATAGAAAAAGAGGAAGACCCCCAACAAGATGGATTGGCCAAGTGGTAGCATAGTTGGAGTTAAGAGTGGCCATAGTAGTAAGGTTGGATCAGGATGGAGCAGTGTTTCATTCTGTTGTGCATAAGGTCGCAATGGGTCGGTACCGACTTGATGGCACCTAACAACAACAACTACATGATAAACACATGCACACACAGAAAAAACATCAAACGTTAAGAAAAATTTGGAGAAATTGGAACCTTCCCCCATTGCTGGCAGAAATACAAAATGGTTCAATTGTGAAAAACAATTTGGTGGTTCCTCAAAAAACTGAAAAGAGAACTAACAGTAATTTAACAGAAATTTATACACCAATGTTCACTGCAGTAAACAGAGAGTAATAACCTAAATGCCCATCAACAGATATTCAATACATAAGTAAAATGTGATACATACATACAGTGGGATGCTACTTAGACAGTACATAGAAGAAGTGAAATGTTGATTCTCTCTACAACATGATTGAAACTTAAAAAACATAACGTTGAGTGAGATAATGCAACAACAAAAGGACAAATGTATTGCCTCACTTATATGAAAAGATACGAAAAGACAAATGTACAAAGGCCAAAGTTTGTTAATAGTTACCAGGGCCATGAGGGAGGGAGAAAGGAAAGGTTAACAGTCATAGAAAGAAAATCTCATAAGTTAAGAGTGGTGTTCACAGCCAGTTATTGTAACTGATTTCAATAAGTTATATACTTGTAAAAAGTTTAATTGACAAAAGTTGTATGTGAGATGTACTTACAAAATGACCAAAAGGAATTGATTTTTATTCAGGAAATAATATTTTTGTATTTCGTGGTCACTGACTCAATTCTGACTCATGTTATGTTATAGAGAATAACATATGTTATCGATAGTAACTGTTGTTGTTGTTAGATGCCTTTGAGTAAGTTCCAACTCATAGCAATCTTGCACTCATATACACAGAAGAACAAAACTCTCTTAGTCCTGCATCATCCTGACAATTACTGTTACATTTGAGTTCATTGTTGCTGCCATTGTGTCAGTCCATCTACTTGGGGTTTTTCCTCTCTTTTGCAGGCTCTGTACTTTACCAAACATGATGTCCTTCTCAAGGGACTGGACTCTCCTGACAACACGTCCAAAGTATAAGAAAGGAATTTGAGCCATCTTGTTTTTAAGGAACATTCTGGCCATACTTCTTCTAAGATAGATTTGTTTGTTCTTCTAAAAGTCCATGGTACTTTCAATATTATTCACCAACACCATAGAAAAGAACCGTTCCACAGGATATTTTTGGTTGTTACTTTTATGGAGGCAAAATGTCAGGCCTTGTCTTCTACAGTACCACTGAAAGGGTTTGAACCATGAATATTAGAATTAGCAGTTGAACCCAATCTAGTTACAATACCCAAGAGCCTCTCAGGAAGTTATAATAGCTAATAATATCTAGCAAAGATCCCTGGGGGTGCAGTGACTATTAACTGAAAGATCAGAGACAGAGTCCCTAAAGGCAATAAGACCCTCAGAGATCTACCCCTCTAAAGATTACAGCTTAAGAAACCCTATGAGGAACTTCTACTTTGCTCTGCAGGGTTATAAGATTTGGGATAGACTTGACAATCACAGCAATAACTAGCAAGTACTGTCTTGTTGTGTAAATCATCTTCTTACTGTTAGCCCAATAGTAAGAAAAGTTCTGTGAGGTAGATATATTCTCTCCATTACCCCCCATATGAAAAACCTGAGGAATAAATTACTCACTTCCTTACAGTCACACAGTAAGTAATTGAGTCTACAAAAATGTAAAAGGAGGCTGTCATGTCATTAAGTCCATCAAAATATGTGTCAACTTGGCTGGACCATGATTCTCAGTGGTTTGGCAGTTATGTCATGATAAGTTGTTGTTCAGTGCCATTGAGTCAGTTCTGATCCTTAGCAACCCTGTATAGGGTTTCCAAGGAGCTGCAGGTGAGCTTGAACTACCTACTCTGCAGGTCAAACTAACCTGGCAGTCTAGTATGTTAACCCATGTAGTGCTACATGCAACATCCTTTATCTAATCATAGTTCTAGTCGGATGTAAGGTTAGTTCTCTAGTATATGGCCTGTGGCATCTTTTATTTTACAAGAGATGAGAAAGAACTGGACAGAGAGGGAGGGAATTTCAAGAAAGAAGAACCAGGAGTTGAGCACATTTTTAGACATAGGTCCTTGTACTGGGAACCTCCTAGAACCAGTGGAAGAATGATACCAAGAGCACACTCTGATCTCCAATGTATGCCAAGCTCACAGACATTGAAAGAAGAGTAGGAAATTCCCCCAGAACCAACAAAGAGAGAAGATCTTTCCTTAAAGCCAGCATTCTGAATTTGGACTTCCGGCCTTCTAAACTGTGAGAACATAAATTTGTTTGTTAAAGTCACCATTTGTAGTATTTCTGTTATATCAGCAGTAAATAATTAAGATAGATCAAGACTGCCTTAAGAGCTCCAATGTTAACTTTTTTATCTATGTTGTGGTTAAGTGCCTTTGAATCTGTTCTAACTCATGCTGACCCTGTATTTGGTTTCCTAGGAACAGTTAGTGGGTTTGAACAGCCAATCTTGCAATTAGCAGTCTACTGTTTATTCTACAGCACCACAACAGGACCTCTCTTTCAGGGCTAATACATAATGGCATTTGCCCAGACTAGGTG
Source organism: Chrysochloris asiatica (assembly GCF_000296735.1). Lineage (NCBI taxonomy): Eukaryota > Metazoa > Chordata > Mammalia > Afrosoricida > Chrysochloridae > Chrysochloris > Chrysochloris asiatica. The sequence goes on along the minus strand of NW_006408806.1, from coordinate 3,081,632 downwards.
TTATATCCCCACTTATTTATCACACACACACACACACACACACAAAGAAAAAACAAAACAAAACAAAATCCTAATAGCACACACTGCAGCAATCACATTCCTCCCGTTTTTCTCCCCCAAACACATAAAACAAAGCTAGTTAAATTTTCTAGAAATGTTAAATGCTAAATAAACTTCACTGATACTTTAATGTTTATTTGTTCCAAGTATGTTGTTGTTGTTAAGTGCCGTCAAGTCAATTCTGACCCATAGCAACCCTGTTTTTTAGACCCATAGCAACCCTGTTTTTTAGGGTTTCCAAGGAGCAGGTGGTGAGCTTGAACCACTGACCTTGCAGTTCAAACAGCTTTGCAGTCTGATGCATTAGCCTACAGTGCCACACCAGGACTCCCTGTATAGATGTTAAAAATCACTTACAACCAGTAATTAGAGATACATCACTTTGCTTTCCTAAAGAGAGTCAAAATCTATTAGAAAGAGAGCTACCTGGACAATCGATTGGAAGAGATTTATATTGTGACCATTCCAAATAGAGAGGTGACTCAAAGGAATGCAGGAACCATTAATATCATATGTTATTCATTCTATTTTGTGAGCAAATAACTCAAGAAGCTGGGTTAAATGAAGATGAATGTGCATTAGGAATGAAAGAAGACACAGTAAGCACTGCAATATGCACATGGTACAACCTTGCTGTAATTGGAGAAGACTTAAAATACTTACTGATGAAGTTGAAAGATAAAACTATAGATTGTACCTCAATGTAAAGAAAAAAACAAAATCTTCACATCTGGACCAATAAATAACATCATGATAAGTGGATAAAAGTTTGAAGTTATCAAAGACTTCATTTTTTATGGATCCACAATCAACACTCATGGAATAGCCAAGAAACCAAATTATGTATTACATTAAGCAGCACAAGAATGCATTAAGGTGCTGAAAACCAAAGATGTCAGTTTGAGGACTAAGTTGCACCTGACCCAAGCCTTGGTATTTTCAAACATTTTATATGCATATGAAAGTTGGTCAATGAATAAGGAAGAATATAAAATAATTAATGCATTTGAATTTTATTGTTGGAGAAGCGTATTAAAATACCATTGATTTCCAGAATAACCCACAAATCTGTGTTGGAAGAAATATAGCCAGAAAGTGCCTTAGGAGCCATAATGTCAAGACTTCTCTTTCATACTTTGGACATGTATTCAGGAGGGGTCAGTCCTTGGAGAAGGAAATTATGCTTGGTAAAGTCAGTGTGTCTATTAGTTGGATCCACGTTGATGGCACCACCATCACCAATAACAAGCAGATATTTATGAACACCTTCTAGTCACAATACACCATAGTATTTGTCAATGATATAATAAAGTAGGGAACTCTGATTGCACAGTGGGTTATGCATTATGTTGCTAACCAAAAGTTTGGCTGTTGGAACCGTCCAGCTACTCCACAAGAGAAAGACTTGTCAGCCAGCTTTTATAAAGATTTATAGCCTCAGAAATACAGTGGGGAATTTCTACTCTGTCCTATAGTGGTTTCAGACTTGGAAGCAACTTGATGGCATTTGGTTTTGATATCAATAAATGGAGATACATCAATCTCAATGAGATTACAATCTATGGCAGAAAATACACAACACACACATATATATACTATACAAACACACAGATACACATACACACACAGTTAGATCTTATAATTATAGAAAATAAATTATCAGGGGAAGAGTCATTGAAGTTTGGTTAAATATAGATTACTTCAGAATGGACAGAAATAAGAAAAGCCTATACAAAGACCTTATTTTACTGGGAGTTTTTTTTTTAATTATCTGATCAATTTCTCCTTTTCTTATAGGTCTGTTCAAGTTTTCTATTTCATTCTGTTAGTTTAGGTAGGTTGGGTTTTTCTAAAATTTTATCCATTTCTTCAAGATTTTCAAATTGATTGTAGTACATTTCTTCATTGTTGTTAAGTGCCATCGAGTGGTTTCAGAGTATAGCAACCCTGTATAGGGCTTCTGAGGAGCACCTGGTGGGCTTGAACTGCCAACATATGATTCACAGTCTGGTGCTGATCCTACAGCCGCACTTCAGACTTTTATTCTGAATGGTTCTGTTGTGACTTCACCCATACCATTTTTTATCCATGTTATTTGCATCTTTTCCCTCTGTTCCTTGTTAGATTCACAACTAGTTTGTCAGTTTTTTTAATCCTTTCAGGGAACCAGCTTCAAGTCTTGTTTGTTGTTGTTAGGTGCCATCAAGTTGGTACTGACCCATAGCGACCTCATGCACAGCAGAACAAAACACTGCCCAATCCTGGGCCAACCTCAATACTGTTGTCACACTTGAGTCCATCGAAGCTGCCACTTGACCAATCCATCTTGTTGGGGGTCTTTCTATTTTTCTCTGATCCTCCACCTTATGAAACACGACATCCTTCTCCAGTGGCTGGTCCCTCCTGACAATGTGTCTAAAGTATGAGAGACGAAGTTTGGCCATATGGGCCTCCAAGGAGCACTCTGGCTGCATGTCTTCCAAAATGGATCTATTGGTTCTTTTAGTAGACCATGGAACTTTCAATATTTTCCTCCAACACCATAACTCAAAATCATCAATTCTTCTACAGTCTTCCTTATTC
>NW_006408806.1:3038785-3051744 GCF_000296735.1 Chrysochloris asiatica | reverse complement strand
TATGCACAACCTTAGAATAACAGGGCTCTGGGATACAGGGATTGAGGCATGGTTTGAATGGGTAAAATAGTAGAAATAATGTTAAGATGCTTGACTGTCTTTTGAATCTTGGTTTCCCTTGCCTACCATTGTAAATAGACACTTGATTGGGAGAGAAAGGAATAGCCAGAAACATCACAATAGAAAGCTTGTAATTGTGTCTTCAGCCTTCAACTGATTGGAATACCCTAAAGGGACTAGAATTTACACAATAGCTCAGGTGATAGGGAGAGCAATAAATAAGGAAGGGGAGGACAATACATAAGAAGGTGGAAGAACAAGGAAGATAGGGGAATACTTATTTATGTTTACATGGGATAGATGGGACAAAGGTAAATAGTAATGCATACTCCACCTTGGGACAACAGGGCTTTGTGATACAGGGATCAAAGCATAGTCTGAATGGGTAAAAGAGGGGAAATAATGTTAAAGTTCTTGGTTGTCTTGTAGGTATTGCCTTCTCTTGCCTACTGTTATAAAAGTAGACATATAAGTGGGATAAAAAGGAATATCAGGCAATATGAGTACAGAAACTTGTAAGCCTGTCTTCAGCCTATAACTGCTTGGAATGCCTAAAAGGGGTTCTAGAATTTGCCCAGTTGCATCAGCTTCATTTTGAGCTTTTGTAGACTGTGGGCCCTTTGTTGGGGATCCTGAGCCCCATCCAGAACCATCTGAGGTGTTACTTTCCCAGTTGAAAAGACATGCAGGCCATCCTAGAGCAGCTAAGTAAATAGAAGATATTTCTTGAAAGATGCATGGAAAAAAAAGAGGGGGGGAGGGGGCTTACAAGAACAAACAAACTGTTTCCTTGGGAATCATCAAGGCAAGCCATCAAAGTCCTTCAGTACTAATCCTCTTCCAAGACTGAATGAAACTTGAAGAGAACACATGAGCAGGCTTGTAAACTTGCTGGTGACCACATTAGTCTACTTGTGAGTGGAAGTGGAAGAAACACAGTAATGAAGACATGGGCTGAGTTTGACCATATTCCAAAGACTCCTCTCAACCTTGAAATGAGAGAGGGAAGAGGTTGGTCTGATGTTTGGGGAGACTTGGGAACTCCTATGCATATGCACACTGACCTAGCCAATGGGGGTTAGAGCTGAAAGTGAGGCATCCAGCTGATATGAAGTGGGGGGAGGCATGCATGATCACCCAAACTTGCAGATAGTACTCATTTGACCTAGTTTGAGCAGCTTGAAGATCAGAATTTGACTACAGAAAGATAAAGAAGTTTGATACAGGAAGCAAGTATAAATTGCTACAATTTGATGAACTTGGCCTTTGCTTGTGGATCTGGCTGTTCAAAATACCAACTGAGAGGGAAAAAGTCTTCACATCAAGGATCAAGTCTATTCCCTCAGTACACAGGATTGATAGGGATGGAAAACTTAGACACTGGCTAACTAAAATGGGGCAGGGGGAGTATAAGGACACAAAGTGCCCGGCTTACATGTTTTCAAGAAAGAATTTAGTTTCAGAGTTGAGGGGGTGGGGAAAGGTAGAATCCCCACTGAATAGTTTTCTTATTGTCTAGATGGGTCTGGTGAAAGGAGATGGGGATAGGTTTCTTTTGATTCAACAGTGAATAATTGTTATCATGTCTAATTGTGACTGTCACAACTGTAGAGGTAGAAGATGTGTAACAAAAAGGAGGGAGTAGTTAAACTTACATTCCAAGAAAAGTGGACCCTAGGACCATCAAGAGCTAAGAGCATGAGTAAAGCATGGGATCCTAACCAGAGAAGCAGGTACACCAGAGATAGAGGCAGAATTTATCACAGGGAGAGTTAAAGCAGTTGAGGACTCTATACTCATGGAAAGAAAAAGGCTGTGGGCTGGTGTGCAGGAGGCTGGCTTGCAAAGCATGCCCTTTAGTTGTTTAAATGATTAGATATTCCTGCATGTTTCTGTGTACATCAAAAAAAGAGGGAATAGAGTCAACTACTGTTACCCTATGGTGCATGGAGGGGATTGTAATCACTGGAATGAAATAAAATATGATTAAGTGCAAAACTGATGTCCTGCCGTGTAAACTATCACTCAATTCACAAAAGCTGTAAAAAGAAAAGAAAAGAAAAAGTACAGCCTGAATGCTCTTTGGGAAATAGTCCCTGGAGAAAGACATCATGCTTGTTAAGTTTGAAGGTCAGGAAAAAAAGATAAAAACTCCAATGGTTTGGAATGACACAGAGGCAGAACCAATGGGCTCAAACTTAACAACAGTTGTGAGAATGGTGCAGAACCAGACTCTATATGATGTTCTTGATGTCATTCCACAACTCCTCTGGTCTTTGGTCACTAGTGTTCAATGAGTGAAATTTGTTCTTATATGGCCTGTAAACTCAGGCAGGATATATTTAAAGTCATATTTGGACTATGGTATAGTTTTCTTAAGCTCAGCCTGAACTTACATGTGAGGAATTGATGGTTTATTACATAGTAGACCCCTGGCCTTGTTTTGGCTAATAATGTTGACCTTCTACAACATCTCTTCCCACAAATGCAGTATCTTTGATTATTGTGTATTCCATCTTATGAGGCCATGTGTGTAATCACCATTTATGTTGTTGAAAAAAAAGGTATTTGCAATGAAGAAATAATTTGGCTTGCAAAGTTCGATCATGTGATCTCCATATCACTTCTATCACCAACGTAATATTTTCCAGCTATAGATCACTCGTCTTTGTTTCCAACTTTCCAATCCCAACCACTAATTATTAATATATTTTGATTTCATGTTTGATCAATTTTAGATTGAAGAAATTGGTAAAAAAAAAAAAAATTCATTTTCTTTATCACTAGCTTTGGTAGTTGATGCATGAATTTGAATACTAGATGTATTAACTGGTCTCCTTTGTAGGTACATAGATATTATACTATCACAGGCAACATTGTACTTTGAGATAGTTATTAAAATGTTCTATTTAATGGTAAATGCAAAACCATTCTTAAATATGTCATTACTGGCATAGTAAACCATATGATTGATTTTCCAATTCAAAATGACAATATCTGTCCATTTCAGTTGTCTAATACCTAGAAAATTGATCTTTATGGGTTCCATTTCATTTTTTATGACTTCCAACTTTTATAGATTCATACTTCATAAATTTCATGTTCTGGCTATTAATGGATATTTACAGTTGTTTCTTCGCATTTTAAGTCATACCCCATCAGCATATGAAGGTCTTGAAAAGTTTACTCCATTCATACATTAAAGTCAACTCTACTTTCAGCATGCAGTTCTTTTTCAGTTATATTTTGAGTACCTTCTAATCTGATGGACTCATCATTAGGCACTGTATCGGTCAATGTTTTGCTGCTATGCTTAACGTTTTCAGATGCTAATCCCTCTGGATTACCTATTCCATTTTCCTAGTCTGAATCCTCACTGAAATCTGCCCACTATTGTCTTCTCTGCAGGTTTCTGAAGCACTAGTGTCATCACTTCCAGCATAACAGCAACACGAAAGCCACCACACTGTGACAGAAGTGTGTGTGGGGTGGAGGGAATGTGTTCAGGAAATGAATAATGGAACTGCTAGTAATGTCATTTGAAATTAATGTAGAAATAAAACTTATCATTGAAAATGACTCTGTGCATGTATATTATTGCTGTTAAGTGCAGTTGAGACAGTTCTGACTCATAGCTACCATGTATAGGGTTTCTGATGAACAGTTGATGAGTTTGAACTGCCAACCTTGCAGTTCAAACTGACCTTGTGTTGGAGTGCTAATCCTTCAGCACCACACAGTAAAAGCTCAATAGATACATTTAACAACAATTTGAATGCATGTATTGATAAACTGTTGTTGTTGTTAAGTGTCATTGAGTCTTTTCCGACTCTTAGTAACCCTGTATAGGGTATTTGAGTAGCAGATGGTGGGTTCAAACCACTGAACTTGTGGTTCATAGTCCAGTGCTTATATGGCAGAACCCTGTCCAAAAAAATCCTGGTTAGCTATAGCATAAATCACATACAAAAATGTAATTTTTACTTCAAACACTATTGTAATTCACAGGTGATATTTTGTGTTACATGAATCATGACTGTTTTATCCCTCATACATTTTTACTGCATTATTAGGCATGCAACAGGGTGCAAGAGTGCACATATTTTTAAATTCTATTAACATTCCATGGCACACACATATTTCAACTCAATGAGGCTTCTGTAATTGTATGTGTGTGTGTGTATGTGTGTGTGTGTGTATATGTCTGTTTAAGTTCTGTGCTATTTTGTACATTTCAGACCATATTAAATTAAGAAAAGCATGCTCATGAAAAATGTATCTGTTGGGTTACATTCAGGCTGCTCCTTTCTCATACAACATTATCTTTCAGTAGTCCTATTCCTAATGGTTGCCAAAATGAAAATAGTATATTCTTTAAGGTTATTGGAATTCTCTAAATACAATGGACAGTGTTATAATATAAGGGGAAAACATTCCAACTCCTTTTCCAAATCTGTAGACAACTTTAATTTCACAAAATACTTGTTTACTCTGAAAGGAATAGAAACACATATCAAAAGAATATGGTTAGGAATGGTCACAGGAATTTCTCAGCTATTGAACATTTGTGTCATATGGATGGCAGAATATAAATCTATACCTCAGGCACTGAGCAGAAGTCAAATCATGTGACCAAGCCACACAGGATAGATTTAATTATCCTAGCAATCTCCTAAAATTCACACAATCTCCTAAAATTTTGTTTTATCTAGTTAAGTGATAGATATTTACAAAACCTACTCACCAATGAGGAATAACTCTCCAAAGACTATCAGACATTGTCTCTGTACTAGTTCCACCTCAATGAAGGGCTAAATGTATACATGGCTAGTTTTCAGTGCTGACATTAAACAAGACTATAATAAGTAGAAATTGATTCAATTGGCTTTAAAAAAAAGTCTCTTGAGCATAGAGAAGCTAAAGTAAATGGAGGAAATAAGGAGGTAAAATTGCTAAACAGAAAACTTCAATGGGTAACACAAGAAGATGAAGTCAATAATGACCATAATGAAATATACACAGACCTGGAGTTAGAAAACTAAAAGGTACAAACATGCTCAGTATTTCTGAAAGAACTGAAGAAAAATTCAAGTCTCATGCACCAATTTTGAAGGATTCTATGAACAAAAACTAGGAATGCAGTGGCTCCTTATGAAAAATACTGTATCGCAGACCACAAGATTAGTGGTTTGAGTTCATCAGCCACTTCATGGGAGAAGGATGAGAGAGATCATGGGAGAATGATAATTTAAAGCCTCAGACACCCTACACAAGGTCATTAGAGGGTCAGAACCAAGTTGATAGCACTTAACAACAAATTGAGCAAAATGGAGTCCTGATGTGGTGTTTTAAGGTAATCATTACATTGTTAACGGCAAGGTTGAAGGTTCAAACCCCCCAGCTGCTCCTTGAAAGCCCTATACAGGATGGCTATGAGTTGGAACCTACTTCATGGCACACAACAACAAAAACAACATGGACAAAGTATTGAATGATGCAGAAAGCATCAAAAGAAGATGGTAGAAATACACAGGCACTGTACCAAAAAGAAATTGTCAATATTCAAACATTTCAATAGGTAGCATATGATGAAGAACCAATGGTATTGAAGGAAGATGCCCAAGTTGCACTGAAGGCATTGGCAAAAAACAAGGATCCTGAAACTGATGGAATACAAATTGAAATCTTTCAACAAATTGGTGCAACACTGGACAGCTTTGCTCCTCTATGACTAGAAATTTGAAGAGACTTACCTGGCCAACTGATTGAAAGAGATCCATATTTGTACTCATTCAAAAAAGATGTAACCCAACATAATACAGAAATCAACAATGTCATTAATATCACATGTAAATAAAATTTTATTAAAGATAATTCAAAAATAGTTGCAACTGTACATCAGCAATGAACAGCCAGAAATTCAAGGGGCATTCAGAAGAGTATATGGAACTAGGGCTATCATTTCTGATGTCAGGTGGATCTTGGCTGAAAGCAGAGACACCAGAAAGATACCAGAAGATTTGCTTGTGCTTTATTGACTGCACGAAGGCTTTCAACTCTATAGATCATGACAAACTATGGTAACATTTGGAAGAATGAGTATTCCAGAATATTTAATTGTACTCATGAGGAATTGGTACACAAATCAAGAGGTCATTCAAAAAGAATAAGGAAGTAAATAATTATTTAGAATAAACAAAGGTGTGCACAAGGGCTATATCATTTCATCATACTTATTCTGTTTGTATCCTGAGCAATAACTTCAGAGACTGGATTATCTGAAGAAGATCATGATAAGAGGAAGACTCATTGATGGCCTGTGATATGCATATGATACAAACTTGCTTGCTGGAAGTGAGGAAGATTTAAAATACTTATTGATGAATATCAAAGATCAGACTACAGTGTGGATTGTACTTCAATGTAAAGACAACAGAAATCCTCATAACAGGACCAATAAATAACATCATGATAAATGGAGAAAAGATTGAAGTTGTCAAAGACTTCATTTTACTTGTATTAGCAATCAACTCATAGAAGCAAGAGTGGAGAAATTAAATGATACAGTGCATTAGACAAATCTGCCTCACAAGACCACTTTAAAGTATTCAAGAACAAAGATATCAGTTTGAGGATTAAGGTGTACCTGACACATGCCATGGTATATTAATGGCCTCATATGCATATGAAAGTTGGGCAGTGAATAAGGCAGAGTGCAGAAGAAACAATGTATTTGAATTGTGGTCTTGGATAAGAATATTGAAAGTTCTGTGGACTGCCAGAAGTACAGACAAATCTGTCATGGATGAAGTGCATCCAGAATGCTTGCTAGAAGCCAGAGTGGTAAGATTTTGTCTCACATATTTAGGACATATTATCAGGAGGGAGCAGTCCCTGAAGAAGGACATCATGCTTGGTACAATGGAGGGTCAGCAAAAAGAGGAAGACCCCCCAATTAGATGGATTGCCCTAGTGGCCGTAGCAATGGGCTCAAACATAACAACTGTGAGGATGGGGCAGGACCAGACAGTGTTTCATTCTGTTTTGCATAAGGACAGAATGAGTCAGAACTGATTTGATAGCACTTAACAACAACAACATACGTATTAAATCTTCTGTTCTCATCATGGAAGTAAACTCAGTTCAGAAGCTCGCCACCCTACCCTGCTGAAAGTTGTAGCTGGGCAGAGAGAGCATAGAGTCTAGAAAATAAATAGGTTTGGGAATGAAAATAATTAGTTTCAGCAAGTATGGGCAAGTTTCTTAACATAACAGTTTTGGTTTTCTCAATATAACACTATTACTTATGCAAGATATTTGTTTGTGTGATCCAAGCTAAGGTCTTTTCCATCATCTCATATGCATGTGAAAGTTAGACAATCAATAAGGCAGACTACAGAAGAATGCATTTGATTTATTGTGTTGGAGAATAATATAAAAAGTACCATGGGTTGCTAGAGAACAAACAGATCTATCTTGGAAGAAATACAATCAGAATGCTTCTTAGAAGGTAAGATGGTGAAACTTAATCTCTAATATTTTGGACATGTAAGGATCAATCCCTGGAGAAGAACATTATGTTTGATCAAGTAGAGGATCAATGAAAAAGAGGAAAATCGCCAAGAAAATGGAATGACACAATGGTCGCAATAATAATCTCAGACATAACAACAGTTTTAATGGTACAAGACTGAGTAGTGATTTGTTCTGTTGTACATAGGGTCACTATGAATCAAAACCAACTCAAGGACCCCCAACAACAACAACAACAGGAGATATGTTGTAAAAATTAAATGATATTATATATGTGACAGGACCAGCATTGTTGTTTTGAATCTACCCAGTAGTGATGTGGCAAAAGGCCTGGCAAATTGTTTCTGTAAAGAGTACAACCAAGAAAATGCTATGGTATAGAACAGTATTGTTACACATAGGCTGCCATGTTAATGGTCAGAGATCTTTTCAGTAGCTGCTGCCAACAACAATATGAATATATGTGAAGCATTTAGTGAAGTACTAGGCACATTCAGGGAGTGTGGTGGCTCTAGGAGAAAGATGGGGCTTTGAGCTTTTGCAAAGATTTAAAGTCCAACCCTACTTGAAGGCCCTTAACAACAACACTAACAAGACACAGTCAGAGAGTGATCAATCACTTAACCTGAAATTCAAGTTCAAGAAGAAAAAGAGAAGCATCCCTGTGCTTTTCCCCACACAAAGTAGTTTTTGTTTCCAAATGTCCAGTATTGAACCCTTATTGCTATAACTGGGCTCAGATTATCAATGTCCTGTCCCCTACTTCTCAGGCCGTTTTCCCAACATCTACTTCAGGGATTTACATTAATTGTTTGCTTGCTCTTGCTTCTCATTTCTTTGACTACTTGCAGAATTGTAGCCTCCTTTTGTTGACTCCCCATCCTTTCCTTTGAGAGTTCATTTCTCAATTCACTAATGCTTGGCATGATCTCATACTTTCACAGAAGATATGCTTACAGATGAAGTAACTCATTTTCTGCCAATCCTCTAAGTCCCTCGCAGTCCTGCCAATCTTGCTACATCTGAAACTGAAACTGAGATCTAAAAAGAGGTATATATATATGCTTGGTACATATATCATATATATATATGATCCTGAGATTGACTTTTTTTAAAAAGTTAAATTTAGGAGGAAAGTAGAACCAGCAAAATGAGTTGTTTTTGTTGTACTGGGTCCATGCCAGTTTCATTTGCAAGATGTTTCTCAAATGTATTTCACTTTTCATTATTTAATCCACATCCTCAGTTTGGATTCTAGCCATCTCTTATCTGGACTAGCATAATTCATAATTGGGATATTGTATGCAATTTTACAATCCTCCAATCTATTCTATAAGGAGAGCACAATGATTCCATAAAATTACCACTGGCGCTCAAACCACAAGTTGGGTGGTTCAAATACACCAACCAGCCTTGGGAGAAAGATGAGTCTTTCTGCTCCCACAAACACTTGAAGCTGCTGAAACCCTATAAGGAGTCTCTAAGACAGAACCACTCAACAGAAAATACAAACAGCAACAAATTTATTCTCAGAAGTCATGCTGTGGCACTGTAGTATACACAGTGAATTGCTAACAAAAAGGTTGGTGATTCAAATCAGCTTCTCCTGGAAACCTTACACAAGGTAGCTATCGATCAGAAACCACTCAGTGGAAATAACAGTAACAACAATCTACTCTTCACAACGACACCAATATCTAAAAGCTAGCCCATTACCATTTTACATATTTTAGATATTAAACCAGCATATCAGATTGACTGCCATTGAGTTTATTTGGATTCATAGTGACCGTGTAGGACAGAGTAGAACTGCTCCACAGGGTTTTCAAATCCCTAAATCTTTACAGAAGCAAATGACTGCATTTTAATCCTGCAGAGCAGCTGGAGGATTCAAATCACTGACTTTTTTGGTTAACAGCCAAATACTTAATCACTGAGTCTTCTGGGCTTTTCAGTGTTTGAACCCATAACTACATCTCAAAGAATAAACTAAAAAAGTCTAAACCAATGATCATTAAAGTGCTGGTTTATGAATTCCTTAACTAATTCTGATCAGGAAAGTCACATCTGATTGCTATAAAATGTCAATTTGCTGTAAAATTTTCTAAATTATACATTTAGAAACTTTTATAGTAATTTGACATTGCCCTGATAGGATATGCAAATGCATTGCTGTATATATTATAACAATATTAATAAACAACACAGATAAGAAATTTAGAAATGATAAAAATAAAATAAAGATTATCCATCATCATAGACACTTGAGAAACACTAGTCTAAACTCTTGAATGAGACATACAATGTCATTATCTGCCTCCTTTCAGTCTCCCCTGCTGTGCCTTCTGACTCCCACAAACTAGAATTCTTCCCCAGATGTTCCAGGTCCCTTAGAGTTCAATATACCCATCAGTAAACTACAGCTTTAGGTATGTATTGATCTCAATCTACAGAAAACAAAAATCCTCTCACTGAACCAATAAATTGCATCAAGATTAATGGAGAAAAGATTGAAGCTGTCAAAGACTTCATTTTGCTCAGATTAATCATCAACACTCGTGGGAACAATAGTCAAGAAATCAAACAATGTATTACATTAGTCATATCTGCTGCACAAAATCTCTTTAAAGTATTGACGAAAAAAGATATCAGTTTGAGGACTCAAGTTCATGTGACCCACGTCATGGTATTTTCAATAACCTCATATGCATCTGAAAATTGGACAATGAATAAAGAAGACCATAGTAATTCATTTGAGTTATGGTGTTGCTGTAGAATATTAAAAGTACCATGGACTGCCACAAGAAAAAACAAACTTATGTTGTAAGAAGTACATCCAGAATATTCACTAGAAGCCAGAGTGGTGAGACTTTGTCTCACATATTTCAGACACATTATCAGGTTGGAGCAGTCTCTAGAGAAAGGCATCATGCTTGGTAAAATAGAAGGTCAGCAATAAAGAGGAAGACCTCCAACAAGATGGATTGGTACAATAGCAGAAACATTTAGCTCAAATATAGCAACTATTGTGAGCTTGGTGCAGGAACAGGCAATGTTTCATTCTATTGTTCATAAGGTCTCTATGAGTTAGTAGCAACTTGATGACATCTAACAACAACAAAAGTAAACTATAGCAAGAGACAGCATCAAATAGTGTTTAAGAATAGGGATATTGGAGGCAGATGGCATGGATCTAAATCTCTGCTCTGTCTCTTACTGCCTATTACATTCTGTGCCTTAGTGTCTTCACAGATAGAATAAGGATTTGAACAACCCATTGGCATGCATTCGATTTCAACACATAACAACTCAATAGCACAGAGTAGAACTGTTCCCAAAGGGTTTCCAACTCTGTAATCTTTTTGGAAACGGACTTCTACATCTTTCTCCTGTAGAGTAGTTAGTGGTTCAAACCACAAACCTGTAAGTTAGCAGTCTAGCACACTTCACCATTGCACAACAAGGGCTTCTGAAGGACATAAGTAGCTGCCTCATATGTTAATTGAGAAGACAAAATGGTTTGGTGCATCACTTAAAATAGTATGTCATATGTTATAGTTGTTATTAAGTGCCTTTGAGTTGGTTCCCACGTATCAACCGTATATAGAATTTCTGAGGCTATAATATTTATGGGAGCAGAAAGCATCATCTTTTGAACTGCCATTGTTGCCAATAATATAGTGCTTATCCCATAGCTCCACAGAGCTCCCTAACTTACATGTTGTTATTGTTGTTAATTGCTGTCCACTCAGTTCCAAATGGCAGCTAGTAGGTTTCCAAGGAGCAGCTGGTAGGTTGGAACTGAGGACCTTTTAGCTGACAAGTGTTTATCGTACAGTGTCACACAAAGAAACATCAAATTTTAATATTATTATTTCTATTTATATTGAAACATTATGAATAGCACCAGAATATTGTCAGGTATAGTGCCAGAATATAAACCCGTAAGTTGGAAGAGCTACCTCCCCAAATCAGAACTGACTTTGATAGAACAAATGGAATAAGCTTTGGGACCTTGATTTGCTAATGGTGTGCAACACAAAATGAGGAGAAACAGCTGCAAATATCCATTAATGATCAGAATATGGAACGTACTAACTGTGCATCTGAAAACTGAAAGTTCTCAAAAAAGAAATGGAACACATAGGCACTAATGACTTGCAATGGACTGGTATTGGCCAGTTTGAATCTGACAATCACATGGTTTGCTATGCTAAGAGTAAAAAATTGAAAAGGAGTGTTGCCCCAATCATCATCAAAAAATATTTTAAGATCTGTCTTGCTGTATCATGCTGTGATAAAATAATATCCATACACTTACAAGGAAGACCAGTTGATATCACTATTATTCAATTTTATGAACCAACCACTAAAGCCAGTGATGATGAAATTGATTAACTCTACCAACTTCTTCAGTTTGGAATTGATCAAATATGCAATCAAGATGAAAATGCAAACACTGGAAACAAAGAGGAAGAAATGGCCTTGGTGAGAGAAGCAATGCTGGAGATCATGTGATAGAATTTTGCAAGACCAATGACATCTTCATTGCAAATACCTTTTCAACAACATAAAAGATGACTATAAACGTGGACCTCACCAGATGGAATATACAGAAATGAAATTGACTAATTCTGTGGAAAGAGATGATGAAAAAAGCTCCATATCATCAATCAAAACAAGGCCATGGGCCCACTGTGGAACAGATCATCAATTGTGCATATGCAAGGTCAGACTGAAGCTGAGGAAAATAAAAACATGTCTATGAGAGCCAAAATATTACTTTTAATAAATTCCTCCTGAATTTAGGTATCATCTCAAAGACAGATTTTATGCTTTGAACACTAATGACTGAAAAAAAAAGGAATCACTGGATGACATCAAGAACATCATAAATGAGAGAAGCAGAGTTCATTAAGAAGACACGAAAAAAAGAAAAAACCAAAATGTATGTCAGAAGATACTCTGAACTCTTCACTTTATCATAGAAATGTTAAAGCAAATGAAAAAATGAGGATGCAAAATTGTTGAAGAGCTATTTCCAAAGGGCAGCTCAAGAAAACAGTGTCAAATATTATAATGAAATGTGCAAAGATCTGGAGTCAGAAACCAAAAGAGAAGAACACACTCAGCATTTCTGAAGCTAAAATAATTGCAGAAAAATATTCAAGCCTTTATTAGCAATACTGAAGGATTCTATAGGCAAAATATTGAATGATGCAGAAAGCATCAAAAGAAGATGGAAGTAAGTCACTGTATCAAAAATAAATAGTGAATATTCAAACATTTCAAGAAATAACATATGAACAAGAGCCAATGATACTGAAAGAAGAAGTCTAAGGTGCACTGATGTCAGCTTGAGGACT
>NW_006408806.1:3029263-3037290 GCF_000296735.1 Chrysochloris asiatica | reverse complement strand
AAGAACTCTTTAAAGCATTCAAGAGCACAGACATCAGTTTGAGGAACAGGGTGCACCTGACCCAAGCCATGATATTTTCAATAGGTGCATATGCACGTAAAAGTTGAACAACAAATAAGGATGACTATAGAAGAATTGATGCATTTGAGTTATGGCATTTGAGAATAATATTAAAAGTATAATGGACTACGAGAAGTACAAAACAAATCTGTGTTAGAAGAAGATTCTTAGGATCTTCCTTAGAAGTTAAGATGGCCAGATTTGTCTCTCCTACTTCATACATATTATTGGCAGGGATGAGTCCCTGGAGGAGGACATCATAGTTGGTAAATTGGAGGGTCAGCAACAAACAGGGAGACACCTATAGAGTGGCAACAGCAATGGGCTAAATCATAATAACAGTGCTTGTTAGGTTGGCGTGGGACAATGCAGTGTTTGATCTGTTGTGCATTAAGGTCACTATGAGTCAGAACTGACTGGACGGCACCTAACAACAACAACATGATTATTTTAGCCTCCATTCCTTGCTGTTATAGTCCTTCTGCCTCAAATACCTTTGTCTAACTTTTCATCCACCTAATTTCTAACCAAGCTTAATAACAGATATGCTGTCATCACTTCCAGGAAATCTCTTCTATCCTCCTGGGCTTACTTCTATGTCTTTTTGGGTTACCCTGTTACCCTGAATGGACTCCTGGTGTGGCACTGTGTGAGTTAATACGCTGGACTGTAAACTTGGTTTGAACAGCAAGGTTGGTGGTATGAGCTCACCAATTGTACCTTGAAAGCCCTGTACAGAGTCCCTATGGGTCAGAACCTACTCGACTTAACAACACTTAACAACAACAACATTAACCTAAATTACACCTCTATAATGGATATCATGCTTGGTAAGATGGAGGGTCAGAGAAAAAGAGGAAGACCCCCAACGAGATGGATTGGCCAGGTGGCAGCATTGATGGACTCAAGTGTGACAGCGGTAGTGAGGTTGGCCCAGGATCAGACATTGTTTCGTTCTGTGGTGCATGGGGTCACTATGAGTCGGTTCCAACTCTCTATGACACCTGACAACAACAACAACAACATAATGGCATTTACCTGTTCAACCAAGGTCTCTATCATCAATGCATGGTATAATAATAATATGGATGGTGCAAATAGTTAGCACTGGACTACTAACCAAAAAGTTGACAGTTTGAACCCAACCATAGGTGCTTCTGAAAACTGGTCTGCTTCTGAAAAGTCAAAGCTTTGAAAATCCTATGATACTGTTGGACTCTGAAGGCATGGGGTCACCATGAGCTGGAATCAATTTGAGGGCAACTAATACAACAACACAGTAATTCCTTTATGCTTCTATTTCCTCCACCATCATGAATACATGACACATATAAACTGTTTAATTAATATTAACAGACCTCATTCTCAACCTTAGAAGTTTTTAGGTTCACATTATCTTCCTACCATTTCATCTGAGTATTGCTTCTTGGAGGGACATTTAATAAAACAAACTACTGAGAAGGGGAACTCTGGTGTCCTGAGGAAGGTAATTAGGTCATTGCCTTCTGTGCATTTAGTAATGTCCATGAGAAATGAGACAGAATTTAATATCATCCTGAAGACAATTGTCTAGGTAATTACTATGTAACACTTGTTTCATGTCATAAAAGCATACCCTTCATGTAATCCCTCTAGTGTGTTGATAATATAAATAGTTATAAGGATAAGATTAACAGTTTTATTCACAATGAATTCATTTTCCACTTCTTCTTGTGTTTCTGACCATAATTACAATTATTACAAAGCTCAAAATTCTCTAGATTTCAATTTAAACTAAAAACTGTATCATGCATTAAAAATGACTCCATCATTAGTAATTAATTAGATTAAAAGGTAACAATATTTTCAAAGAATTGTATTCTCATTATAAAACAACTAAAACTCCAATTATCAATGACTGTGAAAAACCTGGCATTCTAATGGCATTATTGGCAAAAATAAAATCTCAAATGAGAGCTCTATTTATCATTTGAGATTTACATATATTTATTTATACAAACTTCCTCATAATCTTCATTAAATATAGACTAAAAAAAAAAAAAAAAACAATGATTAGCGTGAGTATAGGTTTCTGGAAACTGGTTATTGACCATGCAAATTATGGCAGACTGATGAGTCCAAAGCCATAAAAAAATTAGGCCTCTTATGAAAAATATAAATAAGGTGAAAAATACAATCAGCTGAATTAACAGAAGATTTTTAATTATCCAAGATAAAGGAAAAGGGCGAGTTGTATGACCAATTTAATATTATAGACAACTGAAAGCATATAAGCATTTTTTCAAAGCTTCCTATAACACTTATATACTTTTAAAAGACATGAAAAAAGATAAAAACTTCCAATTTGGGCACTTGAGGATAAGCACTAGAGTGCTAACTGCAAGTCAGCAGTTTAAACCCATCAGCCATTTCTTAGAAATGTAATGATTTAGAATCCAAACCCTCTCAATGGTTCTTAACAACATCAATATTTGACCTTAAGCTGTTTTCTGAGGTTTTCCTTGATACAAATAACTATGATTAAGTGCCAAGGAAGTGTAAGACACAAATGTGTAGGTAGAAACAAAGATGAAGAAAGCTGGAGTCTTGACTAAGCCACAATCTGAATGCTAATGTACTCACACTTTTACAATACACTGTGTTATTGTTGTTGTTAGGTGTCTTCAGTCACTTGTAACTTGACCCTGCATACAACAAAAGTAAACACTACTAAACCCTGAGTTATCTATACAATGTTGTTATGTTTGAGTCCATTATCATTGTCACTGTGTCAATCCATCTCATTGGGGATCTTTCTGTCTTTCGTTCACTCTGTTTTAACAAGCATGATGACCTTCTCCAGGGACTGGTCCATCCTAATAACATGTCCAAAGTATGAGGGACAAAGAGTCCCAATCCTCAATTCTAAGGAGCATCTTCCAATCTTCCAACATAGATTTGCTTGCTCTTCTGGCAGTCCATGATGCATTCAACATTCTTCCCCAGCACCATAATTCAAATGCATCTATTTTTCTACATGCTCCTTATTAATTGTTCAACTTTCATATATATATATATATATATATATATATGGAGCTCTGGTAGCGTAGTGGTTACGAATCGGGCTGCGAACCTTAGGTCAGCGGTTCGAAACTACCAGCTGCTCTGCGGGAGAAAGATGAGGCTTTCTACTCCCGTAAAGATTTATACCCTAGGAAACCCTGTACAGAGTCGCTATGGGTCAGAACCGACTCGACAGCACTTAACAACAACAACAACAACATATATATATATATATGAGGTGATTGAAAATACCATGTCTTGGGGCAGGCACTAGTCCTTAAATTAACATCGTTACTTATGAACACTTCAAAGAGATCCTTTGTAGTGGATTTGTCCAATGCAATATGTCCTTTGATTTCTTGTCTGTTGCCTCCATGAGCGTTAATTGTGGATCTAAGCAAAATAAAGTAGTTTACAACTTCAACCACTTGTCCAATGATCATGATGTTATTTACTAGCCCAGTTGTGAGGATTTTTGTTTCCTTACATTGAGGTGCACTCCGAACTGAAGGCTATGGCCTTTGATCTTCATCACTAAGTATTTTGAATCCTCTTAGTTTCCAGCAAACAAAACTATATCATCTGCATATCTTAGGTTGTTAATGACCCTTCCTTGAATCCTGACATCACTTTACTCTTCATATATTCCAGTTTCTTGGATTATTTACTAAGCATACAAAATCAGTAAATATGCTGAAAGAATACAACCCAGGTGCACACCTTTCCTGATTTTAAATCATTCAGTAAACTGCACATATTGCCTCTTGGTCTACGTACAGGTTGTTGTTGTTAAGTGCCGTCGAGTCAATTCCAAACCATAGCGACCCTGTACAGGGTTTCCGAGGCTATATATCTTTACGGGAGCAGAAAGCCTCATCTTTCTCCCGCGGAACAGCTGGTTGTTTCGAACTGCTGACATTGAGGTTCGTAACCACTACGCTACCAGAGCTCCTTATGTACAGGTTCCTCATGAGAAAAAAAAATAAGTTTTCTGGAATAATTACTCTTTAAAATGTTATTCATATGTTGTTATAAGCCACAGTTAAATATTTTGGCATAGTCAATAAAGCAGAAGTAAACATCTTTCCAATTTTCTGATTTCAGTCAAGATCCATTTGATATCAAAAACCATATCTGTCATTCCATGTCATCTTCTGACTTCAGCTTAACGTTTTGGCAGTTCTTCATTTGATGTGCTGATGCAACTGGTTTTGAATTATCGTCAGCAAAATTTTACTTGCATGTGATATTAATGATATTGTTTGATGATTTCCGCATTCTATTGGCTCACCATTCTTTAGAATGGATACAGTTATTGATCTCTCTCACCACCATTTGTTATTTTGCCCATAGAAACTTTCCATAAGACAAATTGAGGCTTGAATTATTTATCCAGTTCTTTTAGCTTGAGAAATGCTGAGCGTGTTCTTCCCTTTTGGTTTTCTAACTCAGGACTTTGCTCATTTCATTATAATACTTTGCTTTGTCTTCTTGAACTGAATTTTTTTTGTTTGTTTAGCTCCATCATTTTTTCTAGTTGTTCTAGCTTCTCTACTTTCTATTCACTCTAGCTTCCCTACATTCAAGAGTAAGTTGCAGTCTCTTCTGACATCCACTTCTGTCTTTTATTTCTCTACTTCCTGTCTTTTTAATAACCTTTGCTTTCTTACTGCATGACATGATGTCATTCCACAACTCCTATAGTCTTTGTCATTAGTGTTCAGTGGGCCAAACCTGTCTTTGAAATGGTCTTTAAATTCACATAGGTTATACTCAAGGTCATATTTTGACTCTCATAGACTGGCTTTAATTTTCTTCAGCTTCATGCTGAACTTGCCTATGAGCAGTTGACATTCTGTTCCACAGTCTTCCCCTAGCATTATTTCAGCTGAATATATGGAGCTTTTCCACTGTCTCCTTCCACAGATGTATCAATTTGATTTATGTGTTTTACATCTGGTGAGGTCCATGTGTATATCCATCTTTTATGTTGTTTAAAAAATGTTATTTTCAATGAAGTCAATAGTCTTTCAAAATTTAATCTCCAGTGCCATTTAGATCACCAAAGACTTATTTTCCAACTACAGATCCCTTCTCTTTGTTGTCAATTTTTACAACTAACCACTATCAGTTCATTCTGACTACATGTTAGATCAATTTCAGATTGAAGAATTTGGTAGGTTTCTTCATCACTGGCTTTGGTATTTGTTGCCTGGATTTGAATAATAGTGGTATTAACTGGTCTTTGTAGGCATATAGATATTATCTTATCACAGACAACACTGTACTTCAAGATAGCTGTTGAAATGTTCTTTTTGATGATGAAAGAAATGCCTTTCTTCTTCATTTTGCCATTTCCAGTATGGTAAAGTATATGAATCTTTTGATTCAAATGGTAAATACCAGTTCATTTCAGTTCATTAATGGCCAGGATATCTATATGTATGCTTTTCATTTCATTTCTGGTGACTTCAAAGTTTTTAGATTCATACTTCATACATTTCACTGTCCAAATATTAATGGATGTTTGCTAGAGTTTCCTCTTATTTTGAATTATGCCCCATCAAAAATGAAGGTCCCATAAGCTTAACTGCATCTTTGTTGTTCTTCCACAGTCATAGTTTGAGTGCCATTTACCTGAGAGACTCATCTTCCAGCTCTATAGCAGACAATGCTCTGCTGCTATTCATAAGGTTTTCAGTGGGTAGCCATTCAGAAGTAGTCAGCTTCTCCTGCTTTCTATTCTGACTTAGTCTGGAAGTTCTGCTGAAACCTGTTCACTCTGGGTGACCCTGCTGCTATTTCAAATTCTGGTGGCATAGCTTCCAGCATTATAGTAACACACAAGCTACCACAGCATGATAAACTGATCATTGAGTGGTGGGCAATATACTGTAGGAAAGTTTAAAGCAGAGAAAAACATAAGAATATTGAAAAACCACATCTGAATGAGTAGTAATGCCAAGCATAATAGAATACAGGCTCCTTCAATTGATATTTAATTTGAGCAATTCCTAAAATAAATTAATGATGTTCATTGAAAGTGTTATACAGCAAAAACAATTAGAAACTAAAATAATTTAATTTCTAATTCTGTAAGGCATGGAAATTTAAAAATTGAAAGCAGTCAAAAGAAAAGGCAGGTGAATAATAGGAAAACCATACAGGTAGTACTTAAGTCAGAAATTATTCTTTTCTGTCTATATTTAGGAATATTTATTAAACTCCTTCCATGACAGCAATTCTAATAAGGCATTTTACATGAGACATCCTTTGTAGAAGTCTAATACAAATGTCAATTTGTTCAGCAGGATAATGGTACCTTCAGGGTTTTAGCATTGTGTGATCTGTGCAGACAAAAATATATACATATAGTCTAGAAAAACTGGAATGTGATATTTGAAATTTGATGAGATCAAAAGAGAAAAAGAGTGCACTTTAAAAACTTCATGCAGACAGACTTAAGGAGAAATGACCATGATCCTTACAAAATTAGTGTTGCTGTTATTGTTAAATCCCATCAAGTCGGTTCTGACTGATGGTAACCATATTCAGGGTTTCCCCTGACTTTATGGTATAAACTGAACATGTAGTCCAGTACTTAGCCTACAGAGCTACACCAGGACTCCAAAATCAATGTGTTGTTGATGTTCTTAAGTGTCATGGAGTTGATTTTGACTCAGAGCAACTCTGTATAGGGTTTCTGAGGAGCCGTTGCTGAGTCTGAACCACTGGCCTTGTAGTTGAAATTGACCAGTGTTTTTCCTACAGTGGCACACTAGGAAATTAATGTGCAACAGTACAATATGAGCATGAGTTATTGATGTGGAAAAAGCAATCACTCACAAGATAAATGATATATTGCTTGCAGGTGGTTGTACGCTGTGGGGTCAGTTCTGACTATTAGTAATCCTGTATTTGGTTTCCAAGACTACAAATCTTTATGAGAGCAGAAAGCATCATCTTTCTCTTGTGGAGGACTAGTAGATTTGAACTTCTGACCTTGTGGTTTGTAGACCAGCTTGTAATCCATTACACTATGAGGGCTCCTACATGAGTACATGATAAAAAAATAAATAAGTAAAAAAAAAGAAAAGATATTGACCAAAACAAAATAGAAAATATAAATTAGGTAGGTCTTTGACATAATTTCCAAATGAGGTTATAGTCATAGTCAGCAGGGTTTAGTTAGCAGGCTCAACAATCTTTTGAGTGATACAGTTCAATGCAGAAAAGTAAGAGAATGAGCTAGTTATTTCCACGCCTTCTCTGAAACTCTTAGTCAAAAAAGTTCTTGTTTGCATTCCCATTCTTATCAGAATCCAGGTGTGGCATTGTGGGATAAGTACTGGAATGTTATCCACAAGGTCCACATATCTAACTCAACAGCAGCTCCTTAGAAACTCTAGAAAGTGTCCTTATGAGTTGGAACCAACTGGGTGTCACCTAAAAACAAAAGCAACAAAATATCTTACCAGTTAGCATGAGGTCATATTTCAGTAGGGTGGACATGCATATGAATATGCATTTACAAACCAAGAAATATCTGTAGCTACCAGAAGTAGGGAAAGAACAGAAAAGATCTTCTCTTAGAGCCTTCAGAGAGAATATGGTCCTGTATGAATTTTGACTAGTAGCCTCCAGAACTGTAACATAAAATTATCTTTTAATAAAGCATACATTTTGTGGTACTTTGTTGCAATTGTTGAGTGCCATCGAGACGCTTCTAGTTTAAAGTGTCCCTGTTTAGGATTCCTGGGAGTGGTTGGTGAATTTCTACAGCTGGTCTTTTGGTTAGCAATTCAGTGCTTATACTACAGCGCCACAACAGAACTCTTGTTACAATTTTTATTGGTGTTAAGTGTTTTCAAGTCAGTTCTGATTCATATAGACACTGTACAGGTCCTAGTGCAGTGCAGTAGGGT
>NW_006408806.1:3027261-3028698 GCF_000296735.1 Chrysochloris asiatica | reverse complement strand
TTAATTTTCTTTAGCTTAAGCCTGAACATGAAGATGAGCAAATGCTGGTGTATTCTGCAGCTGGCCCCTGGCCTTGTTTTGGCTGAGGATAGAGCTTTGACACAATTTATGTCCCTTTGGTGAAACCCGTGTGTATAATTGTCTTTTATATTATTTTAAAATGGTATTTGCCATGAAGAAGGCATTGGTCTTGCAAACTCCTTTCAGGTGATCTCCAGCTTCATTTCTATCATCAGGTCTAGATTTTCCAACTACTGACCCTTCCTCTTGGTTTCTAACCTTTGCATTCCAATCACCAGTAATTATCAATACATCTTGATTGCATGTTTGATCAATTTCAGACTGAAGAAGTTTGTAGACTTCTTCAATTTCATCATTACTGGCTTTAGTGTCTGGTATATAAATTTGAATAATAGTGGTACTATTATTAAAGATATATGTCTTCCTTGTAGACATATGGATATTACCCTATCACAGACAACATTATTATTCAAGATTGTTGTTGTTGTTAACTAACTTGAGTTAGTTCTGACTCAGGGTTTCTGGTGAGTTTGAACCACAGACATTGTAGTTCAAACCTACCTTATGGTAAAAAGCCACACCTGGATCTTAAAATGCTCTTTTCGATGATGAATGAAACACTCTTCCTCTTCAATTTGCGATCATGGCATAGTAAACCATTTGAATGTCAGATTAAATTTGGCCAAAACCAATGCATTTCAGCTCATTAATGCAATGGAGTGTGTTGTTTCTCTACCACTCATCTGTCAGTTTGTTGTAGTGGAGAGGCTTTCATGTTGCTGTGATGCTGGAAGATATGCCACTGGTATTTTAAACACTTGCAGAGACATCCATGGTGGATAGGTTTCAGCTGAGCTTCCAGACTAAGACAGACTCAGAATAAAGAGAAGCAGATTGCTACTGAATATTTAGCCACTGCAAACATTTTAAATACAGTGCAACACCATCAGATGGAAACAGGCAATTGAATATTGATACATTATAAATAGCACCAGAATATTATCAGAAATAGTGCAAGATGATGAGCCCTTCTGGTTGAAAGACATGCAAAATAACGACTGGGGAAAAGCTCCCTCCTCAAAGTAGAGTTGACCAATATGACACAAATAGAATAAAGGTTTTTGGACCTTCATTTTCTAATGGGGCACAACTAAAATTTAGAAAAAACAACTGCAAACATCCGTTAATAATGGAAACATAAAATATATGAAGTATGAATCTAGGTAAATTGGAAGTTTTCAAAAATGAAATGGAATGCATAAATATCAATGTCTTAGGCATTAATGAGCTGAAATGCAGTTTTGTAATCTGACATTTTTTAAACCAGACAACCATATTGCTTACCATTCCTCTGTGTTCCTCACTGGACTGCGATGCTCTGAAGATGGGAACACATCTTTTTTCTCTCATTAAAAA
>NW_006408806.1:3024542-3026420 GCF_000296735.1 Chrysochloris asiatica | reverse complement strand
CTGAAGGCTGTGCTCTTTGATCTTCATCAGTAAAAATTTTAAGTCTTCTTAACTTTAAGCAAACAAAGTTGTATCATCTGCATATCGCAGATTGTTAATGAGTTTTCCTCCAATCGTGATACCATGTTTTACTTCATATAACCCAGCTTCTCGGATTATTTGCTCAGCATATGGTACCTACTGGGGGCCTATAATCTACACTCTTTCAGTTATAACCTGAGTAAATTAGTCATTTGCACCATCCAGGGACTCCTGTTTCTGATCATATAGTACTAAATATAGAGTATTCATTTTTGTTTTGTTTTTGCATATTTGGGTGAGAAAGTAAAAATATTTAAAATAAGCAAACAAAAGATACAAGAATGGTAACTATTTAAATGCCTAAATAACCAAACCATTCTAAGTTCTCTGAAGAGAAGTCTGTAAAGAGGAAAATAAAGGAACAGGAAAGAATAGAACTGTAGGATAATGAGTTTGAAGACAGGAGTAACAAACATTGTCAAATGCTACAGAAAGAGAACAACAACAACAAGAAAAACGAGAAACACTGAAAGGTACTTATAAAGGGACATTGAGTGTTTAACTTTAGTTGGATGTGAAGGCTGAAGAAAATAGATGTTGACAGCTACTGTATCTTGGGAGAGAAGGACCAATTAAGAGTTTTCAGAGAAGCGCTTAAGGTTTAATGATAAAGCAATTTAAATCAGGAAGAGGGAGACCAAAAACTGAAAAGTCTTGCACATAACAAGAAGGGGGCAAAATATGTGTAAGAAACAAATGAAAAGCACTCCACTCTTTTTCCTTTAGAACAAGTATTCTAACAGATTTTGTGTTTCAATCAGACATATATCTACACATATTCCACAATAAGCAAGAATATGTATCTTAACAAAAGATTGCTCATCATCATTGTTGTTCATTGATAATCATTACTATAAGTGTTGTTTAAACCCAGATTCAATTGATATAAATAAATTTTAATAATAGTAATGGTAATAAGCTACTGTCTGCTAATATAGCCAAAACTAATATACTTTGCTTAGTAAAATAGAAGTAACTATAAAGAGCCAATGGAAAGATACATTTACATAAAAACACATTTTATGCATACATCAAAATTATGTATATCACTGCAAAACAGTTTTTTAGATGAATTTATACCAACTCATACAAGACTTTTTCTTTAATTATGATGACAGTATAATCTACCTGCAGGTGTAAGTGGGATAACCACCTCATAAGGGGAAATCCAGGAAATAGTCCTTGGATAAAGAATATCAGTTATGTTAGAAAAAGTACAAAATTACCCTCTTCATTCTTCAGTCTCATATTTTGTAAAAGTGGATGTCTCATCAGCTGCTCCTAGGAAACTCTACACAGGGTCGCTATGGGTTGGAACCAACTCGAAAACTCTTAACAACAACATATAGAATTTGGTGGTGGTGATTGTTGTGTTACACTGAGTTGGTTCCAACTCAGTGACCTTGCATAGAGTTTCCAAGGCAGCAAATATTTACAGGCTCAGAAAGCCTCATCCTTCTCCCATAAAGCAATTGGTATATACAAACTACTTATCTTGTGGTTAGCAGTTTTACTCATAATCCACTGTACTATTTTGTTGTTGTTAAGTGCCATTGAGTCGGTACCAACTCATAGTGACCTTATGCACAGCAGAACGAAACACTGCCCGATCCTGTGCCAACTTCACTACTGATGCCATTGTTGAGTCCATCACCACTGCCACTTGGCCAATCCATCTTGCTGGGGTTCTTCCTCTTTTTCTCTGACCCTCCAGCTTATCAAACATGATATCCTTCTCCAGTGACTGGTCCCTCCTGACAATATGTCCAAAGTATGAGAAACAAAGTTTGGCCATCT
>NW_006408806.1:3022236-3023402 GCF_000296735.1 Chrysochloris asiatica | reverse complement strand
ATAGTTGTCTTCCAAATTTCTTGGCAGAGATGAGTGAGTGCCTTCTGTGCTGCCTCACTTTCTTGAAAGATTTCAATTTTTAGTCTATCAATTCCTGATGCCTTATTCTTTGCCAGTTCCTTCAATGCACCTTTGACTTCCTCCTCAGTATCGTTGGCTCTTGATCATATGGTACCTCTTGAAACGTTTGAACATTAACCATTTCTTTATAGTACAGTGACTCTGTGTCTACTAGGTCTCCTTTATATAGAAATGTAGCTATGAAAAATAGTTGTGCTTTGACATACATGTAGAAAGTGGAATTAGTATATTTACTGTAGCTTTAGAACCATCATACAAAATATCATTGCAATATTAAATGATTATTAAAATAATCATAGTCTTCTTCCAATTTATAATTGTTTTTGATAATGTGAATAATTATAAATATGTTCTCACTTTTATTTACATCTTAATGGACTATAAATTTGTTTGCTGGATTAAAAACATCAGTGGAAAATGTTTCATTGTTTTCCAAAAAGCTATAACTGGCTACAGTTTATAGGACATTTCTTACGATACTTTCTTATAATATTCCACTACTCTGATTTCTTAGTAATCCTTTGGACTTCCAATTAGCAAAAATATTTGAGTCAAATGATAAACTGAGATAAGTGTTTGTGTGATACTGTTTATACCTTCCACTGGATTAGAAATTCTTTAAATAGAAAATATTATTTAATTTAAAATTAACTTTACACACTATCAGCTATGATTTAAAACAGTTACCAAAGGCAAAAGCTTTCAAATACTATCCATAATCTCTAAAGCATTTTTGTCTTCCTTCATTTCTTTGTGGAACAATTTGTTCTAATGGCGGAATTGTTTGAAGTGGCTTGGTCATTTGATATAGATATAATAAATGTTAAAAATAAAATGCACTTGTTATTTAATATCTGTCAGAAAATCTTACTGCAAACACATTCCAAAAAAATTTGGATTTAATGTCTAAATAGTGCAACAAGGAATATTGTAATGTATAAATTAAAATAATTTTCTAAAATTTATCAAAGCATAATAAAAAAAAATTGCAAAGAAATCCAGACACAAAATTTGATTTTAGAAGATTGTTTTAGATTGATTTTTTGCCCTCTTACAGCTCTATTTGCTAACCTGAAGAGTATTCA
>NW_006408806.1:3009397-3021147 GCF_000296735.1 Chrysochloris asiatica | reverse complement strand
ATTTTGGTTTTCATAGACTTGTTTTAGTTTTCCTCAGCTTCAGCCTAAACTTGCATATGAGCAATAGATTATCTATTCCACAGTCAGCTCTTGACCTGGTTTTTGCTAAAGATATGAAGGTTTTCAATAGTCTCTTCCCTCCGATGTAGTCAATATGATTTGTATGTATTTCATCTGGTGTGGTCCATGTGTATAATTGTCTTTTATGTTTTAAATATATATATTTGCAATGACTATGCTATTGGCTTTGCAAAATTCTATCATATCTAAAGATGGCTATGAATCCAAGTGCTTTATTTAATTCTAAGAATAAAGCATATTTCCCAGTTATTGTACTATTTTTGTAATATTGTCATGATCTGTATCTTATTTTTCTAGTTCAGGATAGTTTTAGAATTATTCTTCCAGAAAAAGAAATAAGAAAAAAATCATTTTTGTCTTTTTTTGTTGTTGTCTCCAGATCTTGCTTGAAATTGTTAAATTTCTCATTGTCATTACATTATATGTTAGAATGTGTTGTTGCTGTTGTTAAGTCCTATTGAGTCAATTCCAATTCATAGTAACCTTGTATAGGGTTTCTGAGGAGTAGTTGGTGAGCTTGAACCACTTACCTTGCAATTTAAACTGATTGTGCATTCCAACACATTAACCTGCAGTGTCACGTCAGGAATCCAGGTTAGAAATATCTTGGTAATCAAAGACACTACAGAATCTTAAAATTATCATGAAAGTTTTTTTGTTTGTTTGTTTTTGTTTTGTTTTTCCTGACAGAGGCTAGGCAAATATGTATATAGAACATTAATTCTTTTTCTTTTGAGAATTGTGCTGCGATAAAAGAACAGAAATGTCAAATCTTCAGTTAACTTTATTTAAACACTTGTATCACAGATTCACTGAAAATAAAAATTATGCTAATATCTCCCCATTCCTGGACTGTTCACAAAATTTAAGGATGAGAAAATATCCAGTGGGGGCGGGGGGCAGAAATGCAATGATATAGAAGTTTGAGAAAAATATACAGAGTGAGACATGTGAAGCAAGAATGAAAGAATTTTTTTGTGAAAGAATTAAGGTATTAGGAACTGAATTGTGCTTATCCCCTCCCCAAACGATATGATTAGATTCCTAATCATTTCAACTTGTGGATATAAATCTATTAGAAATAGGATTTTATTTGTTATGTTTATTAAACCATAACAGTGAAACTTGTGCCCAAACCTAATCACTTCCAGCTATAAAAATTATAGATCTTCTACAAACCAAGGAACCAAGGAATGAATGATTGCATACAATGAACTAAAGTAAGGAATCAAATTGTACTTTTAGCCTCTTGAACTCTAATAAAATAAGCTTCTGCTCATTAAAGCATTAAAATTACATTATTATTACAGCAACTCTAGGACACTAACACTGAAGTTTTTGTTGAATAGATTTAAATGAACTAGAATCAAGCTTAACCAGATCATTATCTCTGTCATAAATAAATTATGTTTGCACTAGTGAAAAATTAAGTGAGAAACTAAGGTGGAAACTGAAACAATGGCACTTATTATAAATGTGGAGAAATGAATGTCATTAAATTTTCTGTGCTGCTTTCAAATGAATTAATTTCATATCTAAATGAATACACTCACTAACACACATAAACTAGAGAGAAAATAGATGGAAGTGAGGATTGTCGACAGAATTTTAGACAAACTAAGGTGATGAGTAAATGACTTATAGCACCAAGATAGCTGAAAATGAATAGACTGTCAAGGAGGAAAACAAAACAAAGCAGCTGCATAAATGACTGCTGTAGGGCTCAGAATTTGTGGCGCCAGAAACCTCAATGGCATGGTGGGATGTCCTTGATTAAAATACTATAAAGGGAGCAATTAGGTTACACACATCCCTTCCATCACTCCATACAGACACTGAGTAACCCTCCCCAACCTGGCAAATGATGAGTGGTTTATTCTTAGCAGATAAGAAGCAGAAAGACCCCTCTCAGAAACTCAAGGAATAGCTGAAGATTAAAGTGAGACACAGTCAAAATAGCAACAAATTATATATAAACTTCTATATACTAAATCAGAAGGAGTTCTCACAGTGTAGTGGTTTTGAGTCAGGCTGCTAACCACAAGGTCAGAAGTTCGAAACTACCAGCCTTTCTAGGGGAAAAAGATGGGGCTTTCTGCTTCCATAAAGATTTACAAGAATTGTTGCTGTTGTTAAGTGCCGATGAGTTGGTTCTGACTCATAGTGATCTTGTGTAGGGTTTCTGAGGAGGGGATGGTGGGTTTGAACCACCGACCTTGCAGTTCAAACCAACCTTGCAGTCCAGCGCATTAACCCACAGTGCCACACCAGGAATTCTATACAACAAGATTGTTGTTGTTATTAAGTGCTCTCTAGGTGGTTCCAACACATAGTGACTCTGTATAGGGTTTCAGAGGAGCAGCTAGTAAACTTGAACCATCCACCTTACAGTTTAAATGACTTCATAGTCTGGTGCATTAACCCACAGTGCCACACCAGAACATCAAGATTAGAATTCTATAAAACAACAACAATAGGAATATTTTAAAAATGTTATTGAAAAATAACTTGGCCAAACTCAGGAATAAAAGAAAAGCATTGTATGATTGTTTTGAGATCATGTCCAAGGACGTAGAACAAAAAGACAAATGAATAATGGAAAAGAAAAATTAGAGTAATCATACAGAAGTTTTAATACCTATATGTACTAGCAGAGGAAGGTAGACAGAGTTTGATTGCCAAAGAAGTCTCACAGGAACAAAACAACAGTGCTTATAAATCCAAGGTTTATTGCGGAGAAAGGATGCAATATAGCAAGAGCAAGGTTTCTGAGTCTTCAAATCTTTGTGGGAGCAGAAAGTCTCATCTTTTCCCTGCAGAGCAATGGGTGGGCTCAAACCATGGACCTTGGAGTTTGCAGTCCATTGCTTATCTATGGAGTCACCACACTTGTGCTAGAAGTCATAAATAACTAAGGGAATGATACTGTTTTCTTATGCAGTCATTCCAGGATATAGAAGGAATACAGCTCATAGAAGGGGATTTTGATACAGTTGCATAGACTTAAATGGTTTTAAATATTATTTCTATGATGAAAATCTAGAAATAAAATATATAGAGAGACATAAATCTCAAGAAGAAACATTGGGCCATCAGCTCTTATATAAAATTTCTTAGACACCGAGAAGCTCTTACTTAAGTAAGCAGTTTCTAAAAATAGGACACTTAGTGCTAATTTTTATTACCAAATTCAGTCCCAAAGAATGATTTACATCAACTTGGGCATCTTTATCTCCTATTCTGAAGAGAATATACTGTAAGCATTTTATGGTTTTGATTATAAATTTTGAAGATTGTCTAAACATACGTAAGCATTTGCATACACTGGAAGCCTTTCTTACTTCTTTAACCCTCCATTTTGTGACCTCAATTGAAACTAACCATTCAATACTTAAATTTTACTGTATATATTTACAATGCATTTCTTGCCTTGACTGGTGGTCAGTACCATACAGATAAATCTCTTAATTCAGGAAAACAGCTCAGTGAAATTCCAGGACTTTGATAAATAACTCTCATAGCACACTGATAGGTATGGAAGAAAGAAGAGAGAAAATTATCAAACAAATATGAGAAATGTATGCCTATTGGTCACTGCCCAATTTCTCAAGACTCAAAATCAGGTTACACACTCCCACCCTCATATCTTATTCCACAATGTGTTCCATATGATACTAGACTTTTAGAACAACTACTGAAAACTCACCTTTGCAAAGATTAAAAAAAAAAAAAAAAG
The DNA here is from genome assembly GCF_000296735.1 of Chrysochloris asiatica. Taxonomy (NCBI): domain Eukaryota; kingdom Metazoa; phylum Chordata; class Mammalia; order Afrosoricida; family Chrysochloridae; genus Chrysochloris; species Chrysochloris asiatica. The sequence goes on along the minus strand of NW_006408806.1, from coordinate 3,017,330 downwards.
TCACTTTCTGTTGTTGTTGTTAAGTGCCGTCAAGTTGGTTCCAACCCATCGCAACCCTGTATAGGGTTTCAGAGGAGCGACTGGTGAGCTTGAACCACTGATCTTGCTGTTCAGATTGACTTTGCAGTCTAGCTCATTAACCTACAATGCCATACCAGGACTCCACTATCTAGTTGACTCCAACTCATAGTGATCCCATGAGAAATAGTGCAAAACTGTCTTTCACAGAATTTCCAATGGCTGGTTTTTCAGAAGCAGACCACCAGACTCTTTGGCAAGATGCCTTTACGTGTAAATAGGTCAACATTTTGGTTGCATGCCAAGCATGCTAACCATTTATACCACCCAGGGATTCCCTCCAAATAAATGTGTTGTTGTGAGGTGCAGTTGAGTCAGTTCTGACTCATTGTGACCCTACATACAACAGAACTAAACACCATCCAGTTCTGCGGCATCCTCACTTTTGCCCTGGAGCATACTGCTACTGCCACTGTGTAAATCCATCTCATTGGAAGTATTCCTGTTTTTTGCTGACCCTCCACTTTACATAGCATGATGTGCTTCTCCAAGGACTGGTCACTCCCAATAATATATCCAAAGTATGTGAGACAAACTTTGGCCATCTTGTCTTCTAAGGAGCATTCTGGCTCTATTTTTTCAAACACATCTTGGTTTGTTCTTCTGGAAATCCATAGTATTTTAATATTCTTCTCCAAAACCATAACTCAAATGCATCAATTCTTTAATGGTCTTCCTAATTCACTGTTCAATTTGCACATGAGGCTATTGAAAATACCATGGCTTGGGTGAGGTGCACCTTAGTCCTCAAACTGACAAGTTTGCTTTTGAACACTTTAAAGAGATTTTATATAACATATTCGTCTGATGCAAAATGTCTTTTGATTTCTTGACTGCTGCTTCCTTAGCTGTTGATGGCAAATACAAGCTAAATGAAGTTTTTAACAACTTCAATCTTTTTTCCATTTATCATGATGTTATTTACGGATCCAGTAAATAACAGTGAGGACTTTGGTTTCTTTTGCATTGAGGTGCAACCCACACTTAAGTTTGCAGTCTTTTGATCTTCATCACTAAGTATTTTAAGTATTTCAGCAATACTTAAGGTTGTATATGTATATTACAGTTTTCTAATGAATCTTCCTTCAATCCTGATGCCACATTATTGTTAATATAATCCAACTTCTTAGATTATTTTCTCAGCATACAGATGGAATAAATATGGTGAAAGAATGTAACCCTGGTTCAATGTCCAGTTACTGTGTGTGGAGATGCACATTTGTAATTTCACAATCTCATGGAACTTTTTAGATTAGGTGGCATATTACCAGATATAAATTATTTGTTTATGGGAGATTATGTTGACAAAGGATATTACTCAGCTGAACAGTTACACTGCTTATAGCTCTTCAGGTTCATTACTGTGAATGCATCACCATTCTTCAATGGAATCATGAAAACAGACAGATCACACAAGTATATGGTCTCTGTGATGAATGTTTAAGGAAATAGGGAAATGTGTGGAAATATATTACAGAACTTTTGACAATCTTCCTCTCACTGCCTTGGTAGATTGGCAGATCTTCTGTGTACACGGTGGCCTCTCACCATCCATAGATCCATTGGATCACATCAGAGCACTTGATTGCCTACAGGAAGTTCCCCCTGAGGGCCCAATGTGTGACTTGCTGTGGTCAGATCCAGATGACTGAGGTGGTTGGAATATATCTCCTCGAGGAGCTGGTAACACCTTTGAACAAGGTATTTCTGAGACCTTTAATCATGCAAGTGGTCTCACGTTGGTGTCTAGAGCTCACCAACTGGTTATAGAGGGGTATAACTGGTGCCATGAAAAGAATGTTGTGACAATTTTCAGTGCTCCAAACTACGTTGTCATTGTGGCAACCTAGCTGCAGTCATGGAACTTGATGACACTGTAAAATACTCTTTCTTGCAGTTTGACCCAGCACCTCGCAGAGGCGAGCTACATGTTACTCGTCGTACACCAGACTACTTCCTGTAATGAAATTTTAAACTTGTACAGTATTGCCATGAGCCAAATGGCAATGGAACCTAATGGAAATGGGAAGAGCAACAGTAACTCCAAAGTGTCAGAGAAGTTAACATTCCAAAAACTTGTATTCACACAGACCAAACGATATGCCATATAAAAATACAAAGCCTCTTATCATCATAGCTGTGATCACTTTAGAATGAACCAGTTCATTGCATGCTAAAGAGACATTGTTGGTCAAGAAACCAGTTTCTTGCATAGAGCTATTTGTAGTTACTTTTGCTTTCTCTGAAAGACTGCAAATATTAAGATGTAAACATTAGCACCTCATGAATACAATTTAGCTTTCATTAGCTATAGCTTTACTCAACATGACTATAGATAAGGATTGCAGTAAACAATCATTGGAACTTAATGAACATTTAAAAAAATAAGTACCAAGGCCTCCCCTCTACTTGTGTGTTTTGAAAGCATTTTGTTTCTTTTCAGGGATACTGTTTAATTTCATTGTATGATTTGTCTGCACTCACTTTATTTCCCCTCTCAATCTCAGCCCCATGTTGTTCTTTGTTACTGTCAAAACCTGGTGAGTTGTTCTGAACAGAACTGTCCCTCTCCTTTCCTTCCCCCTGTAGGACAATGGTACTGCTCAAGAGCACTGCAGTGGTTTTCATAATAAATTTGTTAACTAAGGGGTGGGAGGAGTCTCTCTGGGAAAGTATATAACTGCTGTTGAAAGAAAAATACTTTTACCTAATATTTAGAACACATTAAAGATATTTGCTGCCACCAGAAATACGAATTATTGTACTGGAAGTGCAATAAGGCAAGAACAAAAGAAGGGATAAAAGAAGACATAATGATTAGGAAGAAAAATCCACTTTTGTTCCCAAAAAGTTATGATCATGTATGTAGAAAATCCTCAAGGGAATTTTCTGAATAAAGAAACCTGCAACAACAAGTGATCTCAACAATGTCACAAAAAGTACATCTAACTTATAACAATAAGTGAAATTTCATTGTATTAGCCCAAAAAATTTGAAAACAACATTTATAAGATTTTATTTATAGTATCATTTAAAAACAAAATCTTAAATTTTAAAAAATCTATTTAAGGTTTTTATTGTGGATTGAGTAAAAGTTTACAGGGCAGATCAAAAACAAAAATTTTTAAGAGATAAATTTAAAATAATGTGTTCAAGAATGTATACTGAGAAGTAAGTGGCATTGAGAAAAAAACTAGGTATCCTAATATAAATGGAAAAATAGCCATGTAAATATGTAAGGAAAGTTTCTTTTATTGAAATGTCAGTCCTACCAAAACAGATCCATAATACAGTGTCATCCCAATAAAAATATCTGAAGAGCTATTTTGGAAGTTTACAAGTCTATTTTAACATACAGAAAGTTATGAGATGGACCTAAGATAGTAAAATGTAATTTGGAAAAAGTATACAAATTTGTATAATTTTCACTGCCTGGTTCTAAGTAATCAGTAGTCAGGACAATGTGGTGTTGATGTAGGATTAGACCTTCAGACATGAAGATTAATGAAACTATGTAAATAGTAGAGAAATAGAAACAATTATACATGTCCTACAAATAAACACACCCAAATTGGCATTCAATGAAAGTGCCAAGTTCATTCGATGGTGAACCGGTAGTCTTTTCAAAAATTACCACAAGAAAAATTTTATTTACTTTGGGAAAATTGTGATTCTTGATATTTACCTATGCTGTATGAAAACTTTAAACTGAAAAGGATGTTAAAACTTGAACATATACATATTCTAAAAGAAAAAAAATCTTCAGAACCTTAGACAGGCAAATGTTTTCAGGTGACACACAAAAACAAAGCAAAACCACAACACAAATAAACTGTTATATATAAAAGCAAAAATTGCTAAACTGGACTATATTCAGGTCATCATTAAAAAAAAAAAAAAAAAAGGCTAGTTGCAGGCTGGAAGAAAATACGTGTAATACATGCAAAATGAAATCTTTGACATCTTCAATATTTTCTCCATGTATCTTAATGGTATGTGTTGGTTCAGATGTGAGGATTTTTGGTTTCTTTACAATGAGATGCAACATATACCAGAGGCTGTGGTCCTTGATCTTCATCAGTATTTTAAGTCCTCTTTGCTTTCAGCAAGCAAGGTTGTATCATCCAATCCTGATGCCATATCCTTTTTCATATAATCTGGCTTCTCAGATGATTTACTCATCATACAGATTAAATAATATGATGAAAGAATATAATTCTGGCACACACCTTTTCTGATTCTATTTCCACAAATTTTATGAACTCAGTTGGTCACCTCAAATGAGAATAACAACAAGTTAACTTACTGTTGCCAATTGCCTTCTGATCCAGGAAGGTTTTTCTTCTAACGGGCATTTTTATATGCCCTCTACCATGCCCTCTAAATTTCCAGAGTGTTTTACAAAGGCCTAGTCCTGGTGCAAGGAGCTCTTGTAGCATAGTGGTTACAAATCGGGCTGTGAAACTTAAGGTCAGCAGTTTGAAACTACCAGCTATTCTGTGGGAGAAAAATTAGGCTTTCTGCTCCCATGAAGATTTATAGCCTCAGAAACCCTGTACAGGGTCGCTATGAGTCAGAACTGACTACACGCCACATAACCACCACCACCAGTCCTGATGCAGAAAGCACCAGAAGAAGATGGAAGGAATACACAGAGTCACTGTACTAAAAAGAAATGATCAATGTACAACCATTTCAAGAGGTACAATATGATCAAGAGCCAATGATCCTGAAGGAAAAAGTCCAAGGTACATTGAAGGCATCGGCAAAGGATAAGGTACTGGGAATTGATGGAATACAAATTGAAAATTTTCAACAAACATATGCGACACTGGAGGCACTCACACATCTATGTCAAGAAATTTGGAAGACAACTACCTGCCAGTTGACTGGGAAAGATCCATACTTGTGCTCTTTGAACACGTTAATGAGGTTTTTAGTAGCAGATTTGCCTAATGCTAAACATTGCTTAATTTCTTGACTGCTGCTTCTATAAAAAATAAAGTCTTTAACAGGTACAATCTAGTAATCATTTATCTTGATGTTATGTGTTGGTCAAGTTGTGAGAATTCTTGTTTTCTTTAAATTGAGGTGCAATCCATACTGAAGGCTGTGGTCTTTGATCTTCATCAGTGAGTATTTTAGTCCTCTTCACTTTCAGCAATCAAGGTTGTATCATCTATGTATCACAAGTTGTTAATGAGTTTTCCTCCAATCCTGATGCCATGTGCTTCAGATAATCTACTTTCTTTGGTTATTTGATCAGCACTCAAATTGAAAAAGTATGGCAAAAGTACAAAGCACTGAGACACAACTGTCCTGGTTTTAAAACATTCACTAACCCCTTGTTCTGTTCAAATGGCTCATTCATTTCCTATACACAGGTTCCTCACGAACACAATTAAGAGTTCTGGAATACCCATTCTGTGCTATGTTATGCATAGGTTGTTATGATCCACACAGTTGAAAGTCTTTGCATAGTCAATAAAGCACAAATAAACATCTTTCTGGTATTCTCTACTCTCATCCAAGATCCATCTGACATCAACAATGATATCCCTACTTCCACATCCTCTTCTTAATCCAGCTATAGTTTCTGGAAGCTCCCTATCATATTAATGATATTTTTGGATGATTTCTACATTTTGTTGGATCATCTTTTTTGCAACGGACACAAACAGAGATATATTCCAATATTTTGACCAACAAGCCAGCTTCCAAATTTCTTGGCATAGATGAGTGAGCACCTCAACTGCTGCATCAGTTTGTTGAAAGATTTCAATTTACATTCCACCAATTCCTGGAGCCTTGTTTTTGCCAGTGCCTTAAATGCACCTGGGACTTTTTCCTTCATTGTCATCAGTTCTTGATCATATGCTACCTCTTGAAATGGTGGAATATTGGTACAGTAACTCCATGTATGTCTTCAATCTTCTTGTGATGCTTTCTGCATTATTCAATATTTGACCATGGAGTCCTTCAATATTTCAAGTCAAGGGTTGAATTTTTTCTTCAGTTCTTTCAGCTTGAGAAATACTGAGCATGTTTGTCACTTTTGATTTTTCTAATTTCAGGTCTTTGCACATTGCATCATAATATTTGACTTTGTGTTCTCTAGATGCCCCTTGAAATATTTTGTTCAGCTCTTACTTCCTCATTTATTTCATTAGTTTTAGAATCTCTACCCTGGAAAGCAAGTTTTAGGGTTTCTTCTGAAACCCATTTTTGTCATTTCTTTCTTTCCTGATTTTTGTTTCCTTCCTGTATGATGTTTCTGATATCATCCCACAGTACTTCTGGTCATCAGTCATCAGTGTTTAAAACCATAAATCTATTTTTGAGATGGTCTTTAAGATCAGATAGGATATGTTCAAGGTCATATTTTGGCTCTTATGGACTTGCTTTAATTTTCTTCAGCTTCAGCCTGAACTTTCTGTAGCATCTAGAAACTTTCTAATCCAGAATCCCATTTCTCAGGAGTTTTCCAAAAGCTCTAGTCTGCATAAGTATGTGCAGCACACAACTCCCAAATCATGTCTGAATGTGGATTGTTGTTGTTAAGTGCCTTTGAGTCGGCTGCGACTCATAGCAACCTTCCATAGGGTTTCAGAGTAGCCACTAGTGGGTTTGAGCTGATAACCTTGTGGTTCACAGTACAGTGCTGATCCTACAGTGCCACACCAGGAGTCCATAAAGGCAGGTTGAGTGAGATTAAGTTCTGTAGCTCAGATGTAATCTGCAGTTTCTGTTGTTGCTGTTAAGTGCCATTGAGTCAGTTCTGAACCATAGTGACCCTATATAGGGTTTTCGAGGAGTGACTCAGTTCAAATGGCTTTATAGTCTGGCACATTCACCCACAGTACCACACCAGGACTGCAATTTCTGTAGTGCTATTCAAATTCATGTTTCTTCAAAAGTGTTTTATGGATATTCCCAGATATAGAATTTGCATTCTCCCAAATCCAAATGAACAAACCAAACATTGGGCCTCCTTCATATTCTTGGGGGTAAGTAGCATAACCAATTTATTTTTTATAACCTGTAGAATGTCATGGGTGGCTACTGCCAAAGTTACTCCCAAGAAATTTTCCATTTTGGTAGGGCCCTCAATATATGCTGAACTTATTAACCAGTGTCTTTTGGTCATTTAGGCCACCACTATAGTCACTGGAGAAGGATATCATGTTTGGTAAGGTGGAAGGTCATAGAAAAAGAGGAAGACCCCCAACCAGATGGATTGGCCAAGTGGCAGCATTGATGGACTCAAGCGTGGCAACAGTAGTGAGGTTGGCCCAGGATTGGGGACTGTTTCATTCTGCTGTGCATAAGGTCACTATGAGTTGGTACCAACTCTATGGCACCTAAAAACAACAACAACAAAAAAATATTCAAATCAGCTTTAGTTTGTTCTTTGTGTTTAATATTAACTTACTATCATCAATGTAATGTACCATTACAGTTGAAACCTGCACTAAGTCCAAATCTCTTCTAAAACAACTATGATGGTAATTTGTTGAATTCAAGTAATCGAGTAGTAATACAGTGAAAGCAAATGGGATACTTTTCCTGAGTTGTCTCTTTTCTGAGATGGGAATTGAGAAAAGACATTTGCAAAATGAATCATTGAGTATCAGTCTCCTTTAGCATGCTGTATTTATTTGTACCATGTCTGAAACTGGTGAAGCCACAGAGCGTTATTGTCACATGCCTTCATGTTACATTACTTTATTTAGGCCTTTATAGTCTATTGTCTTCATCAATAAATGTTTTAAGTCCTTTTCACTTTCAGCAAGCAAGGTTGTATCATCTGCATATCACAGGTTGTTAATGAGCCTTCCTCCAATCCTGATGCCAC
>NW_006408806.1:3008367-3009297 GCF_000296735.1 Chrysochloris asiatica | reverse complement strand
GTGTGCATTCACAGTAGAAACCTCCAGTGGTGAGTAGGGGTGTCCACTTGTTCAGGCCCCACCCCCTTCTAGTCACTGCTGTGGTGGGTGTGCAGATAGACATTGAGATATGAATGGAAGAAATATTGTTCACATTTTTTATCTCTGAATGTCAGTTAGATATCTGTTTATGTACAGCATAATTCTCAAAATGACTGCACCTTGTGTATAGTAGTTGGTGTTAACCCTTGACTTTTATGTTGGGGTTTTTCAAGGTACACATACAATTTGGCTGTATGGCCAGATCTGCTGTCTCTTTTTAGGTAATGCAGGGATAAAGGCTCCCACACAAGTAACAGAGTCAACTTTAGGGCTATGTCCCAGAGTCAGATGTAATAAGAAGTAGCCAAAGGATTAGCATGTGGGACTGCTGGGACTTTCAGAGATTTCTTCTTTGTGCCATGCAAAAATTGTACACTGTAGGCACAATGCTAGACCCATTTGGGGGTAAGCTTCCACCCACCTGCAGATGCCCAGGCTGGGCAGAGAGGGTGTGACAAGGAAGAGGAGGAAAGAAAAGTTAAAAAAAGTTGTCACACCTCTTTTCCAACAAGTTGCTCCATGGCTTTTGTGCTATATTAGCTTGGCTGTGGCCCTACCCTCTGATCTCCATCCAGGCTATGGGATGCAGGGAGCATCATGGTTGATTCCAATATCTCCACTTATCCCTACCACAGTCAGATTTCTCCACTGGTGGGTGTCAAAAACTGATGACCCCACTTTAAATTAGATCTGTAATGTTATTTATCATAACATACTGTCTTAGCCTAGGTTCTTTCATTCTCTCTCTCTTTTTTTTTTCCCTAAGTTTTTATTGTGATTTGAGTGAAAGTTTACAGGGCAGATCTTCAGTTTTGCACATTTAACAAATCATATACTTTCTTTCATTAC
>NW_006408806.1:3004736-3005967 GCF_000296735.1 Chrysochloris asiatica | reverse complement strand
TGAACAAATAATCCGAAAAGGTGAGTTAGATGAAGAAAAACATAGCATCAGGATTGGAGGAAGACTCATTAACAACCTGTGATATGTAGCTGATACACACTTGCTTGCTGAAAGTGAAGTACTGATTTCTGTATTGTATCAATGCATAAAATTAAGTTTGCATTTTTCAATTGCTGAAAAATCTGTTCAATGAGCAAAATAGGTTGGCTTCTATGGTTTTGTATTTGTGTGTCTGCTTCTGTGCGTATATGTAATGCCTATTAGCCTATTTATTATCTCCTGTTTACAAATTAACTTATAAAAGCTGCTAATTCATCAATAAAAGGTGGGTACAATCTACATACCAAATGAGTTAAAGGCAAGGAAGCAGTTGATTGCAGACATCAAGTAACTTATTAACAATGTTTTACATAGCTTTGTTCTCTAATGGATTGTGTAGGCTCATTCTTCATTGTGTTGACACTTAAGAAAGAAATTAAGGAAAGATGAATGGGAGGTTTGTACATTTAGTTTCAGTAGCAATGGCATGATTTGAAGGAGGATTTAGAGAAGATGAGTCAAATGAAAGCCAGGTAGTTGAGGTACATGTGGTTACTACCACAGAGCAGAAATTTCAAAAGATGTTTTACTTTTTTCTTTCCCCTGGGTTTTCATTTAATCATTTCTACTTGTTTCTAAAATAGTGGGTTTAAGCTGGCATGCTTGCTTTAGCTATGTAGACATTTAGGTAAATCAGGAATGAATCTTTAAAAACTGGTGTCCAGGTATAGAATGCTGAATTAATAATGAACTTACAACCATGCTCTCAAAAAATCCAGTGTATTTTTTAGACTGTGCAGAATATGGCAGTACAATATTCCTTTCTCTTTGTTTCACTGACAGTATGGTACAAGGTCATTAACAATAATATTGCTAAAACAATAAGAACAATTTTTATGGGATGAAATTGACAAAAGCAACTTAAAAGATTTGATAGAAAGCTTAAGGAGAAGTGAGTTTATGTCAATGTTGTTGTTGGTAAGTGCAGTAGAGCCAGTTTTGATTCATAGCAACCCTGTATAGTATTTTGGAGATAAAATTTTCAGGGGAGCAGAATAGGGGGAAACACTATGGAAAAGGAGGATGAGAAATGGTTACATAACTTTAAGAATACAATCAATGCTGCTGGGTTGTACCTGTAGAAGAAGTTGAATTAATATATGTTTTGTTGTGTATATTTTCAACAAAAAAA
>NW_006408806.1:3002488-3004636 GCF_000296735.1 Chrysochloris asiatica | reverse complement strand
ATTGCACCACCAACACTCAATTCATGGGCTGTATTGTTATTAAGTATTGTTAAGTACCACTGAGTCAGTTCTGACTCATGGCAACTCTGTTTCTGAGGAGCAGTTGATAGATTTGAACTGCCAACTTCATGGTTAGCAATTTATTGGCCACACAGAGCTGTTATACAAGTAATTTGATGGCACCAACACTACAACCTTTAGCATGTCTTTAACCAAAGCAGCAATTTCATTTTCTCTTCAAGGTATCCTATAGTGTTTCAAATGAACCACTTAATGGGTTCCCATTTCTACTGGTTACCATTTATCATATCCAATCAATTTTGGCCTAAGGACAGTCTCACAGATCTTCAGTTTTCCAGCATTATATACACAGGGTGTTTCCTATTTAGACAAAATATCTATACATATTGTATATTCAAGTAAGGGAGATGCAACTACTTCATATAAGATCTGTTTACATCTATTAATTCTTGTCCAAAATTTCACATTAGACTCATCAGTTGTTAAACCCCAATATTCCCCTGGTATAACTTTAATCTAGAGTCCTGGCATGGCATTTTAGTAAAAACATTGTACCAAAAGATCAGTTGGAACTACAAAGTCAACAATTCAAACCACCAACCACTCCTTGGAAACCCTAAACAGGGTCGCTATGAGTCAGAACCAACTTGATGGCACTTAACAACAACAAAAACATGAGTCCAGTCAAAATTTCACTGACACCTTTTGGTATTATAGTACATAGGACTCTTGTGTTCAAGAATCCCAAAGTGGTCCCCTAACCACCCCAAGCCATTTCACCCACATAGGTACCTATGCCTTCAGACTATTTCCTATTCCTCAATCCTTATCTTGATAGACTACCTAAGCCTCTGCTTCAAATGTTCCCAGATAGGACTTCTCAACATTAAAATTCTTCCCAGTGAGTTAAATAGAATTGACTTATTAGGTCTCATTAACATGGAGGAACCAGTAGGAGTTTACATTGGTCCACCAAACCAGTTGTAGTTTTGCATTAGAAAGTTTGTCTCAGTTGTACTTGTGTCCACTATATTCAACCCATTTTTAATAAAACATTTAAAAATCTCTATCCTGCTGAGGTAAGTTCTTTCCTCACTGTCTCTTCAGATTCTCCTATGAATCACCCTTTCTTTCTTGCATTTGTATTATGGGACTAAGATCTATGTAGGGAAGTGGTGACATAAATTCAATAGGACTTCTTATATTGTTGATTTGTTTTCCAGGACCAAGGTTATATTGGGTGTCCATGAAGTGGGGGCTCCCTTGATTATCAAATCTACTACAACATCCATGGAAGCAGCAATCAATAAATCAAATGATTTATTACATTGTAAAAATATGCCGCGACAAAATCTCTTAAAAATGTTAAAGAGCAAAATTGCCACTGTGAAGATTATGGAGTGTGTGCAGTGCTAAGATTTTATATTCTTAATATGCGTATGAAAGCTGGACAAGAAATAAAGAAGAATTGATGCATTTGGCTCATAGTATTAACAAAGAATGTTTAATGAACTACCAAGAAATGAACAAATTTGTCCTGAAAGAAATAAATAAAGCCAATTGTTCCTGAGAAGTAGGATGATGAGATTCATCTAACATATTTGGACATGTTTTCCTGAGGGACAAATTCCTAGATAAGGAGATCATGCTTGGAAAAGTACAGGATCAGTGAAAAAGAGGAACACCTTCGATGAGAAGGATTGATAAACAATTGTGAAGCTGGTGCAGTACAAAGCAGTGTTCCTTTTGTTTTCCACAAGATCTCTAGGAGTCTAAACTTACTTGGCTATACCTAACAACCCCCCCCCCACACACACACACACACACAAGTATGCAATGCATGTATTTTTTAAAGGTTTTATTGTGAATTGAATGAGAATTTACATGGAAGACCATCCACTTTACATTCATCCTATCATATTCATGTCATTGCAATGATTACAATCCCATCCATGCATCATCATTCAACAACATATGCTTCCAATCCCACTGTTGTTGTTGGTTTATTTACTTGCTTGTTTGTTTAGTTATTTAGTTATTTATTTTTGGATGTACACTGAAGCAGTCAGGAATATATAACCATTCAAACAACCACAGGCTACACCCTGTATACCATTACCCCTCCCC
>NW_006408806.1:2993166-2995598 GCF_000296735.1 Chrysochloris asiatica | reverse complement strand
ACAGCTTAATAGAAGCCATTTTGATATAGGCATTGGCTCTTTTGGAGAATTATTTATTTGCATTCAATTTCTAGTGAAATAGGACACTGAGAACCCCCAAAGTGTAAAAAAGGGTTTTTAGCCTGGCCAAAGCAAAATATAAAAGAAGTCTTAAATGATCATTCTGCCATCCTAGTACAATAGTTTAATTAGTAGTCAAACCCTTCCCCCAGGATTATATCAGGAAGGACTATTGCAGGAATGGAAGAGAAACAACCATACATCTTTTATGGTCATTGATAACCACCACATAGAGAGACTGATGGTGTCAACTGAAGACAGCTTGGCTAGGATGATCAACAGTACCTTGAATAACCACACAGAATAGAGAATTCCTGAAGTCTTATATAAAAATTCCTCTCTGGAAAATTTTCCATTCCCCTGTTTTCCTGAGTATAGATACTTAATAAATATTTTGCTCTATGCTCTGAGTCCTGTCTCTGAATATTGATTCCATCAGCAGCAGGTGATAAGAACTGTTTTTCTGGTAATACTAGAAACTGCATTGTTTGAGTAGAAGTTGTGTTTTAGGATATATTCTGTTCCAGGTGAATGCTTATCCTATAGCACCACATCAGAATTTACAAATCATAACTTTTTATCAAGCAGCCAGAAATGACTCTTGGTTTTGAATTTACATAAGGAGTACGTAACATCATGAAACAAGAAATAACTAAAGAGCATTTGTTGCAGTAATATTTGCATCTGAGTAGTAAGAGTTGCCATTTTACTTGCATAGGAAGATCCTTACTGAGTTAAGTTCACCTATCTCAAAACAAAATTAGTAACCTCATGGGTAAGTTAAATTAAATTAACTTTGTGTTTCCTATGGTGAAGGGGCCAAGCTGAAATTTCTGACAGTCTCTGTCAGCTTTTCACGTTACAAAATGACACATTATTCCTCTCCTTTCACACTCTAAAAGAAATGAGAGAGATGTGAAATTGTCAAAAATCTGGGATTTAACCATTCATTAGATAAGAAGCATAACACAAATCAGTGGTTTTGTCTGCTCAAAATGACCTAAAGCCTGAAAAATCACTAATGAGTGAGGCAGCCACCACTTCCCTCCTTTTTGAGTGTGAAAGTCTGATTTCATCATTAAGACTCTTCTCTGCACTCAAGACTTTCCACTATAAATGTGTATACCTGCATGTGCATGCGTTCAAATGCATATTTTCATTTAGCATCTTTTAAAATTCACTCCCAAAATTTACAAAAAATTGTCCCATCAAGAATAAAGTATCTGTTGAAAAACACTAAACAACACAGAAAATTGTCTCTAGCACAGAAACTACTCATTGTTGCTTTTTGTTGATGATTCATTAATCATTTACTTGGATTTCCACGAAGACATGGGTAAATGCTCTCTACTCAGTAAATGCAACATATGATGTTGAAAAGCTCCCTGTCATATAGTCATTTTTTACTTTCCTAAGGATACAATAACAAAAAAGGATTTCTAGTGGTGCTTGGTTTAGGCATTGGACTAATCACCTCAAAGTCTATCAGTGGTTCAATCCGACCAGCCACTCCACAGAAGAAAGATGAGGCTGTCTATTCCCTTAGAGATTTACAGTCTCAGAAACCCAAGGACCAGTTCTATTTTGCCCTATCGGGGTTGCTATGAGTCGTAATTGACTCTATGGCAGTGGATTTCCTCCCCCACCCCTTGGTTTGCCATGACTAATATATAACAAACTTGGAGGTTTTAAGGAACAGAAATACATTTTTCTCAGTTTTTAAAAACTAAAGTCAAGAAGTCCTGAGGTAGGAGGGCGGGGCCACAGCCAAGAGAAGGCAGTGAACCAGAACTAGAAGCTGCGGAGCTGCGGAGAGGTTGACTGATTTTTCATCTTTACTTTTAATTTTTTGTGAATCTTTCCTCTACGCTATTATTGCATCTTCACTGCCCAGCCCAAAAGGCTTCAGGAGGTTGGGAGCACACCCCCAAAAGTGTCCAGCATTTCCCACCCCCACCCCCTGCAGTTTTCCCATGGCACAGAGAGGAAACCCACAGGCTTCTTCTTATGACGTCTGACTCTGTTACCCAGCCGCAAAGTTGATCTGGACAAGACCCTTTATACCTGCCAGCAGAGCAAAGGCCACTGGACACCAATCACAATTATATTTTTGTTTTTGACTGGTGGTTTCTGTCTCTGCTTTTATATTTTTTGTCTTTGGTCCTTCTGGCCTCACTCTTTTCCCAGGGGTTGGAGGTTTCTCCCCCTAATTTACCTAAGAAGATACAGCAACTGTGCTCATATAACAAAGCTACAAGCACATCCTATAATAACCCACCATCTGGACAAGAGCCAATACCATCTTCTAGGCATTACACATGAAAAGGGAAGACTATCTCCAGATCATATCCACCAGGAGATGCTCAGTAAGC
>NW_006408806.1:2989306-2991629 GCF_000296735.1 Chrysochloris asiatica | reverse complement strand
TTGACCTGGCATCAATGGCTGGATGATCAGACCATGACTGGAGGAAGAAAGAAGAGGGGGAAAAAAAAAGAGTAACTACTACATGTGGATAAACTTGACCTATGCTTGTGGATGCAGTATGACAAAGGAGCAGACAAATATCTATATTGAGGATCATCCACACCCCCTTGGTACACAGGGTCAACAGGGATGGGGAACTTAGACATTGGCTACCCAAAATGGGGGAACTACGAAGGCAAGAAGTGACTGGCTTACAAGTTTTCAATAGGGAACCTAGCTCCAGAGGATACAGGGAAAGGTAGCATCTCCACTGAATTGTTTCCAACCTGTCTGGATGGGGTTGATAAAAGGTGAGGGGGATAGGACTCCTGTGGTTCAATAGAGAATAACTGATATCAGGTCTGACAGTGAGTATTGGGAAGGCAAATGTTTGGTAACAAAAGGATTTTGCAGTCCAGGAGCAGAGAGCCCTGGAACCATCAAGAGAGAAAAGCGAAGTGCAAGACCCTTTCTGGGGAGGCAGTGACACTAGGGATGGAGGCAGAGATGATGACATGGACAGAAGGAGCAGCTGAGACTCTGGAACTCAGGGATGAGAGGAGCTGTGTGCTGGCAGCTGGGGGCAGGCGTGTGAAGTGTACCCTTTGATTGCTTGATGATGCATGCAGGGGATTGTGATCATTGCAATGAAACAAAATATAATAGGATGAATGTAAAGATAATGTTCACCCATGTAGACTAACACATAATTCACAATAAAAACTTTATAAATAAATTCCACATCAGGATCTTGACCCTGTCCATTCATCTTAGAGGCTTTGACAGATGCTTTGTGGTCTTATTGTCTCCTTATTTTTCTCATAATTTGTAATGACTGACTCTGGTGGAACTGTAGGATAAGCCCTGTTATGTCAGCAGTCTACACCCACCAGTCACTCATCAGGACAAACATGAGGTTGTTTGTTTACATGAAGATTTACAGTGTTAGAAGCCCTATATGGAGTAGCTATGAATCACAATCAACTCAATGGCAGTGGGTTTTTTTTAGAGGGTTAGCAGGTATGGGACTCAGTTTCATGAAGACTAGAAAACAGGCAGGCTCTGTTGTTGCTATTAGGGGCTATCCAGCTGTCTCTGACTCACAGAAACCCTTTGTAAAACAGGAGGAAACATTGATGCGTCTTTTACCATCCTCATAATTTAATTATGTTTGAGCCCATTGTTGTAGCCGTTGTGTCAGTCCATCTCATTGGTGTCTTCCTCTTTTTGGTTGACAGTCAATTTTACCAAGCATTATGTGCTTATCCAGACTCCTGGTGTGGCGCTGTAAGACCAACACTGGTCTGCTAACCACAAGGTTGGAGGTTCAAACATCCTCAGAAACTCTATGAGGTTCACTATGTGTTGGAACTCATTTGATGGTACTAACAACAGCAACATCCTTATTCAGGGACTGGTTCCTCCTGATAACATGTTCAAAGTATGAGAGACAAAGTCTTACCATCATGGCTTCTAAGAAGTATTCTGGCTTTACTTTGTCCAAGACAAATGTGTTTTCTCTCCTGGCAGTTTATTTGTTGCTATTGTCATGTGCCTTCTAATTGGTTTCAATTCTTAGCAACCCTATATATGGTTTTCAAGGAGAAACTTGTGAATTTGAACCACTGACCTTGTATTTCAAACTGATCTTGCAGTTCAGTTCATTATTCCACAGTACCACATCAGTACTTAATATCCTTCACAAACATCATTCAAATGAATCATTCTTCTCTGATCTTCCTTATTTATAGTACAGTGTTCACATGCATATGAGGCAATGGAAGATATCATGGCTTGGGTCAGGCACACCTTAGTCCATCCTCAAAGTGATATCTTTGCTCTACTTGACTAAAATATCACTTATTTGGGCCATTGTCTGAGTCTTGCTTGAGTTTTTCGCAGTTCCCTACCACTGTACTGCTGTAACCATTTTTTAAAATTATCTTCAGCAAAAATTTACTTGCATGTGATATTAATGATATTGTTTGATGAATTCCACATTCGGTGGGACATGTCTCTTTGGAATGGGTACAAACATGGATCTCTTCCAAGTGGTCGGTCAGACAGCTGTCTTCCAAATTCCTTGGCTTAAATGAGGGAGCTACTCCAGTGATGCATCAGTTTGTTGAAAGACTTTAATAGGCAGTCTGCCAATTCCTGGAATCTTGTTTTTCACCAACGCTTTCAGTGTTGTTTAGACTTCTTTCAGAATCATCAGTTCTTGATTAGAAGCTACCCTTTTGAAATGGATGAACATGGACCATTTCTTTTTGGTATAGTGACT
>NW_006408806.1:2984967-2986131 GCF_000296735.1 Chrysochloris asiatica | reverse complement strand
TATCATTTCATTGCCATGGTTGCAATCCCCTCCATGCATCATCAATCAACTAAAGGGTATACCCTGCAAGCCTGCCCCTCCCACGCCCCAGTTGTCAGCACACAGTCCCTCTCCCTCTCTGGGTCTAGAGTCCCTGGCCACTTTTTCTCTCCACGTCATCTGCCTCCATCTCTGGCATCACTACTCCTCTAGGTAGAGTCTGGCCTTCTGCTCTTTTGCCTTGTTGGTTCCAGGACCTCCACTCCTGGACTAAAAGTAAATCACTCCTATCCTTTTTCTACAAAACATCCACCTTTACATTTTCAACCCTCGGCAGTCATTCTTGATAACAATTACTCACCATTGTACCTCAGGGGACCTATCCCCATCTCCTTTCATTAGCCATGCCCAGACAGATTGGATACGACTTAGTGGAGATTCTATCTTCCTCTGTGCCCTCTGGATCTAGGCTCCCTCTTGAAAGCTTGTAAGCCAGTCATTTTTTGCCTTTGTTGTCCCCCATTTTGGGTAGCAAATGTTCAAATTGCCCATCCCTGTCTACTCTATGGAGGGGTGGGAATAATCCTTACTGTGAAGATTTGTTCTCTCTTTTTAGTTACTACATCCATAGGTGTAGGTCAAGATCATCAAATTGCATCAGATTATTCTGTTTTCCCTCTTATTTCTTCTTCTAGTTGAGCTCTGATCATCCAGTCGTTGGAGCCAGGTCAAGTGGGTATTATCTGTAAGTGTGGGTGTTCTTGTGCATATGCCCTCTCTTCTTATCAGCTGGACACTTCACTCTCCACTCTAGTCATCTGTGTCTATGTCACTGACTCTGGGCCCAAGAGTTCCCAGGTCTTGCCACACTGCTGGCCAACCAGTTTTCCACCTAGGTTAACAAGAGTCTATTGAACATTGTAGGACTTAGCTTGCAGCTTCATTACTGTTTTTCCCTCACTTTCCCTTATCAGTGATGAATGTGGTCACCAATCAGAGTGTGTATTCCCACTGAGTCTTAGTCTTGGAAGGGGTTTTGTCCTGAGGAAACCTGACCACTTGCCTTGATGTCTCCTGGGTGAGCAACTTTCTTGTTCTTGTACTAATCAGTCAATCTGCCTATATTGTTTTGTATTTTTCCTGTAGGTCTTTCTTTCAAGAAGTATCTTCTGTTCTTCTAGCCAC
>NW_006408806.1:2977698-2984867 GCF_000296735.1 Chrysochloris asiatica | reverse complement strand
AATCATTAGTCTTGTAAAATGCTAACATTCAATCTCCAGCATCATTTCTATCACTAAGGCTGTATTTTGCAAACACAGATCCTTCCCTTTTGTTTCCCACCTTTGAATTTCAGCATCACAGCAACATGCAAACCACCACAGTAAAACACACCAACAAAGCAGTGGTGATCCACAAAGATTATAGCCAAGAAAATGAAGCGGAGCAGTTCTACTCTTTATCAAATGGGGGAGCTGTCATTAGTGAGAATCAACTCAATGGCAATAGATAAATGGGGATAATAATAAATGTGGTGTTTTAAGATAAGCACAGAACTGCTAACCACAAGGTTAGTGATTCAAACACACCAACTGCTCCTTGGAAGCCTTATACATGTTTGCTATGAGTGGAAACAAACTTGTTATTATCACTGGACAGCCCCCTCCCTCCTATGGACAGCTAAGGTTAGATCATACGATTTTCCTGTATCATCCTTGTAGTACCTGTCTCAGAATCACCTGCAACATGTGCTAAAATGCAGATTGCCTGGCCTTGACTTGACCTGCATAATCAGCATTGACAACTCTTTGCATGTTTAACAATATTTATAGCTGGGCTCACAAAATATAGAGATGGGGAACTAGAACCCAAGTCAACACATGAACAACATGGGCTTGAAATGCATAGGTCCACATATCCATGATATTTGTTTTTGTTGTTAGATGCCATGTGAGCAGTTTGCCTCTCCAATAAATTCTGGATCAGAATAAAAAGTGATTCATCATGATTTGGGATTGTTTTTCATCATATGTACTGAAATATTGTAAACCTTGACTAACACCATTGGACCCATATGAAGCCACTAGTGATAGATACTAGAAGTGTTCCCAAAAAGCAGAGAAAAGTCATGACATTAGACAATAAAAGTAGAATTGCTTGATATGTACCATCAAATGTGGTCTGCAGCTGTGTATGCTCACCATTTCACTATTGCAGCCACCATATGCCAACAGAGAGGGTGGAACAGTTCCTCTCAGAGGCTTAGAAGGAATCAACATGGCTGATACCCTTGTTTGGACTTTTAGCTCCAAAACCATGAGCACATAAATGCCCGTTTTTAAAAACAATCCATTTGGTCAATTGTTATGGAAACACCAGCAAAGTAAAGAACCTGGGGCATGGACATGGCCTGATAGGCCTTATATTTGACTAACTGAGGAGACCAACAGGTACAACAAGATTGGAGACAGTGAACAGACAGATGAAGATACTGCAGGTCCTAATGAGCTGGAGGCTGGAATCAATGGAGTCGGGATTACAGAAGGGAGGATCTAGAAAGAGACAGTGGGATGTGTGAGAAGACACATGGATGGAACAAGGGAGTGTGACTATGGCACTTGGAGTTTTCCAAGGCATGCCCAGATAAGGAAGAGTTCCTTCTTATCCCATTAGCTGCAGTCCCTGTGCATGTTGCTGATCCCATGAGGACCTCAGGTCCTTCCACCTGCAGGAGGTACTGAGGTGAATGGGAAAACTGGGACTTGAACCTGATCTACCTGGCTTTAAAATTGACTTTCCCTCTACAAATAAGCTACTTTTCTACACAAATCACCTGTCTGTCAGTTTCCCCCTCTCCCCTTCCCTCCCCACCCTCCAAACCCCATTGGGCTTCTGTAAGTCAGAGTTGAGAAACAGAGTATTTGAGGTTCTTTCAGTCGGTCCTTGGGACCAGCAGTTATGTTGGTAAACAGTACATGCCATCTCTACTCAGAAGTTGACATTTACACATCATCTCACTATAACATTCACGTGGTGGCACTGCTGTCACATGACTCTCCAAGGCCATTCATTGGGTCTACCAGTAAGTCCAGTTTAGGCATTTTCAAATCCATGATTGTGTTATGTAAGCCTTATAGAGTTGTGGAAAGACATTTATCTCATAGTACAGAAAAGACTCTGAGGATGACCAGCTGACCTATGACTGCATCAGTAAACAGAGCCGGAATTCACTTGCCATTCTTACCCCCTCCAATGTTTCCTGAATCAAAATGGCAGAACTAAATACAAGAGAGATACTCCCAAGTGAAATTTACCTTCATATCACTGTGGTCTTCACATTGGTGTCACTGGGACTCTCAATGTACTAAGTTACCAATTGAAAAGTTGGAGATTCAAGTCTACCCAGAGGAACCGCAGAAGAAATATCTCACAGGCTACTTCTGGAAAAATAAGCCATTGAAAACCCAATGGAGCGCACGTCTACTCTGATACATATGAAGTCTCTGTGAGTCAGAATTTGGTTTGTTTTGGTCTTTATATTAATAAAAATGCTGGAGGAGGCAAACAGTATTACATAGAAAAGTAACTACAAGTATGTTGTTGTTTTGTTGTTGAATGCTGTTGAATAAATTCTAACCTGTAATAACCCTGTTTAGGGTTTCTGAGGTGCAGTTGGTGGGTTTAAACATCCAACCTTGTGGCTAATAGTCCAGTGCATATCCTACAGTGCCACACCAGGACTCCAAGTACACACCAGGACTCCAACAACACATTATTGTTGTTAAGTGTCGTTGCATTGATTCCAACCCATGGTGACCCTGTATAGGGTTTCCAAGGAGCAGCTGGTGAGCTTGAACCACCGACCTTGCAGTGCAAATGACTTTGCAGTCTGATGCATTAACCCATAGCACCACACCAGGACTCCTACATATTTATACATATATATATAATTAAGCTTTCAGCTCCAGTAAACCTCATGGACCTCATTTGCAGCCTTAGAAACCCTGTGTCACTAGAAGTCAGTATCAACTAATGGCAGTGATAAATATATTGTTTTTCTTCTTTATAACATGACAAAAACATTAGTGGTTGACAGAGGGTGCCCTTTATCACATTAGCTACAACTAACAAAAGTTTCTTAAGCCTTTAATCCCTGTGGGTCCAGCCCTCCACTTCTGAGGCTGCTGTTTCTCTCAAACCCTGTATAGAGTCATTATGAGTTGGAAATGACTCAATTGCACAGGTTTAATTAATTTTAGATTTTTGCAGACAATCTAGTGTTTCTTTGCTTCTGATGCATGCATTTGCCTCCCTTGTTATATTTTGTCCATCTTCCTCTGTGTGTCTTCCTTTTTATAATACACCAATCAGAAGAGATTAAGTTTGACCCAAATCTGGTATGATGGCGTTATCTTCACTGACAACATCAGCAAAGAAAAGCTTTATACACAAAGAGGGTCATTTTGCTAGTGCAGAAATTAGAACTTTATCATGTCTTTTGGGGAAAAAACAATTAGTCCACAACCACTCATCTGTTGGTTTGTCATATGGAGGTGGCATGTGTGTTGCTGTGAGGCTGGAAGTTATGACAATAGTATTTTAAATACCAGCAGGCTCACCTATGGCTTAACAAGTTTCAGCAGAGCTTTCTGACTAAGATAGACTATGAAAAATGTGAGATGGACTAATGTTTAGCCACTGAAAACCATATAAATAGCAGTGGAATATTATTAGACCTAGTAATAGAAAATAATAATAATTAAAAAAAACTTAAAGAACAGCAACAGAATATTGTCAAGATATAATGCAAGAAGATGAGCCCCTCAGGTTAGAAGGCACTCAACAGAGGACGGGAAGTGCAGTTTCCTCAAAGTAGATGATGACTTTGATGATGCAAAAGCTTTTGGGACCTTCTTTTGCTAAATGAGCACAGCTCAAAATGAGAAGAGACATCTGCTAACATCTATTCATAAACATGAAATGTACCAAGTCTGAGACTAGGAAAATCAAAACTTCTCAAAAACAAAATGGAACACATTGAAATAGATATCTTATGTATTAATAAGCTGAAATCGACAGGTTTTCAGTATTCTAAATCTGATAATCATATGGTTTACAATGGCAGAATGACAAATTCAAGAATAATGAAGTGGCATTTACTTTCACCATCAAAAAGAACATTTCAAGATCAATCTTGAAGTATGTTATCTGTGAAAGGATAATAGGCCTATGCCTACAAGGAAAACCAGTTAATACCACTATTTTTTTTTAATTTATGAGCCAACCACTAAAGCCAGTAATAATGAAATTGAAGAATTCTACCAATTTTTTTCAGTCTGAAAGTGATCAAATATGAATTCAAGATGTATTGAAAATACTGATTATTGGAATGAGGTGAGAAACAAAGAGGAAGAGTCAGTAGCTTGAAAAAATGGTCTTGGTGATAGAAACGATGCTGTAGCTTGCATTATAGAATTTTGCAAGAACAATGACTTATTCATTGAAGCATCTTTTGAAACAACATAAAAGGTGATTATATACTTGGACCCCATCAGATGGAATACATAGGGATCAAATTGACAACATTGTTGCCAAACTGAAAAGAGGGTTTGCTGCCTGTCACTGTAGTCAATCACAGACATGGGGAGATATCTGATCCAAGCTTTATCAACAGAAATCCATCAGGCTGGAGGACAGAGAGAACAATTTCTCAAGGCTATCCAGTCCATTTTGAAGAGCAGGCACATTATATAGGGTAAGTTACATTTGGATGTACACTTAATCTATTTTAACATCAAGAGAGCATTCTTTGGGAAAAGGAAACAATCAATCAATAAATTTACTCAAACATGCTACCTTTAGGGTCTCAGATGCTTAATTCCTGAGCTAACTATCTAAGTGGGTTTAAGCACATCCTATTCTCCTTGCCCTGTTCTCCTTTCAGGACCATAAGGTCATCTTAGCCAATTCTTAAATGTTCTCATTTTCAGGGTTCTCATTTGAGAACTGATGACTAAACCAACTCCATTTTGTTTAGGTCAGTAGGTCCATGCTATCAACATCGTAGGGAAGAGACAGTGTAAAAGCTTAATATCATCAGTTAGGACAAGGCCAGAGACAGACTACCAATTGCTCATATGAAAGCTGAAGATAAGTAAAACACGTCCACATAAGCCAAAATATGATCTTGAAAATATGCCACTTGAATTTAAAGACCATCTCAAGAATAGATTTGACGCATTAGATAATGATAGCAAAGACCAGAAGATCTGTAGGAAGATATCTAGAATATCATACAGAAGGAAAACACAGGAAAGAATGAAAAAAAAAAAAAGATCAAATGGATATCAGAAGAGACTGAAACTTGCTCTGTTGCATAGAGATGCTAAAGAAAATGGAAGAATGAGAAAGTTAAAAAACAGCAGAAAGTTTTAAAGGGCAGCTCAAGAAGACAAAGCCAAGTATTACCATAAATGTGCAAAGAATTAGAGTTAGGAAACCAGAAGAAAAGAATATCCTTAGCTTTTTTCAACCTGAAATAACTGAATAAAAACCTCAAGCCTTGACATATGGGCAAAATATTGAATGATACAAAAAGTATTAAAAGAAGATGGAAGATACACACAGAGTCACTGTGCCAAAAATAAATGGTGAATGTTCAACCATTTGAAGAAGTAGTATATGATCAAGAGCCAATGGCACTATAAGAAGCCCAAGCTGCACTGAAGACATCAGTAAAACAAGGCTCCAGGAATTGATGGCATATAAATTGAAACCTTTCAACAAACTGATGGAAGACAACTACCTAACCAGACAACTAGATGAGATCTATTTCTTCCATTCCAAAGAGAGATGACTAAATGGAATGCTGAAAACATCAGAAAATATAATTAATAACACAAGCAAATAAAATTTTGTTGAAAGTAATTCAAAAACAGATGCAATAGTATATTGAACAGGAACTGCCAGAAACCCAAGCTGATTCAAAAGAGAATGTGGGATTAGGAATATCATTGCTGACTTGCTGACATCAGAAAGAAATGAAAGAAAGAAAACACAAAAGATGTTTTCTGGTGCTTTATTGACTACGCAAAGGTTTTCAAAGGTGTGCATAACATTGTGAAGAATGAGTATTCCAGAACACTTGAGTGTGCCCATGAGAAACCTGTACATAGACCAAGAAGCAGTGGTTCAAACAGAACAAGGGGATTCTGAGTGGTTTAAAATCAGGAAAACTGTGCCACAGGGCTTTATTCTCTCACCACAATTTTTCAATCTGTATGCTGAACAAATATTCTGGGAAACTGGATTATATTAAGAAGATGAAAGCCTCAGGATTGGAGGATGACTCATTTATAACCTGAGATACACAGATGATACAACCTTACTTGCTTAAAGAGAAGAGGACTTAAAATACTTACTGATGAAGATCAAGAATCACAGACTTCATTATAGATTGCACCTCAGTGTATAGAAATAAAAATCTTCAGCCGTGGATCAATAAGTAACATCAAGATAAATGGAGAAAAGATTGATGTTGTTAAAGTCTTCATTTTGCTTGGATCCACAATCAACACTCATGGAAACAGCAGTTAAGAAAACAAATTAATTTTTTTTAATGTTTTATTGTGCATTATATGGTAGTTCACATGGGAGAACATTAGTTTTACATTCATTCTATAGTATATCATTTCATTGCCATGGTTACAATCCCCTTCATGCATCATCAACCAACCAAAGGGTATACCCTGCAAGCCTGCCCCCTACACTTCCCCACCCCCAAGTCTTCAGCACACAGTCCCTCTCTCTCTCTGAATCCAAAGTCCCCAGCTGCTCCATTGCTCCATGTCATCATCTCTGCCTCCATGTCAGGCATCACTGCTTCTCTGGGTAGGGTCCCACTCTCGGCTCTTCTCCGTTGATGGTCCTAGACTAGAAAGTTAATCACTCCCTTCCTTGCTATAAAACATCTACCTTTACATTTCCAAACCTCACAATCAGTCCTGATAACAATTATTCACTATTGTATCACAGGAGACCCATCTGCATTTCATTTTATCAGCTCCGCCTAGACAGATTGGATACTACTCACTGGAGAGTCTACCTTCCTCCAGGCTCTCTGGCTCTAGGTTCCCTCTTGAAAGCTTGTAAACTGTCACTTCTTGCCTTTGTAGCCCCACCCCCACCCCCCCACCCCCGGCACCATTTTGGGTAGCCAAGGTCCAAGTTGCTCATCCCTGTCTACTCTGTGTGTGGAGGTGGTGGGACTGATTATTGTTGTAAGGATTTATTTGTTCCCTCTTTTGAGCTACTACTTCCATAGGTGTAGGTCAAGTTCATCAAATTGTATCAGATTACTCTTTTTTCCTCTTCTTTCTTCTTCTGGTTGAGCTCTGATCATCCAGTCATTGAA
>NW_006408806.1:2965738-2975037 GCF_000296735.1 Chrysochloris asiatica | reverse complement strand
CGGAGCGACTGGTAGTTTCGAACCGCTGACCTTAAGGCCCCCTGCCCTAGCACCCAAATTATCCTATGTCTATTCCCTACTTTGTGCTCCACCTTCCCCATCCCCTACATCCTAGTAAACAGCAAAGAATCCCGCCCCTCCTTTTACAATAGTGGTCCTATGCAGTATTTCTGCTTTTGTGACTAACTAATTTCACTCAACATAATGTCCTCAACATAAGGTTTCTTTAAAGTATTTAAGAGCAAAGATGTCAGTTTGAAAGCTAAGGTGCAACTGATACAAGTCATTGTCATTTCAATAGCCTTATATGCATATGAATGTTGGGCAATGAATAAAGAAGACCTTAGAAAAATTGTTGCACTTGAGTTGTGGTAATGGAGAAGAATATTAAAAGTATGGTATGATAGACTGCCAGAAGAACAAACAAATCTGTATTGGAAGAAGTGTTTCTACAATGCTCCTTATAAACTATGATATGAAGAATTCCTCTCTTATATTTAGGACATATTATCAGGAGGGACAAGTCCCTGGTGAAGAACATAATGCTTAGCAAAGTGGAGAGTCAGTGAATAATACGAAGACCCCTAAGGAGATAGATTTGCATAGTGGAGGCAGAAATGGGCTCAAGATTAACAAGAATTGTGAGTATGGCACAGGACTGGGCAGTGGTTTGTTCTGTGGTTACGATGAGTTTGAGCCACCTCTATGGTACCTAACAACTACAATTCAATCCATAAAAGTCATAAAATAGTGATGTATGTATTACTACTTAAATATTCTTTGTAAAATTAAAATATGCTTTCCTGGGCATTTTGCATCATGACTTCTCCCAGTATATCTAATAATGATAATATAATTTTCATTTTTATTTAGATTTCAATATAAGAAACTCATGTCAAAATTGAATTTCCTCAATAGTTAATGTGCTACTTAATGAGTCATTGAGAAGAATAAAACAGCCATACTGACATGATGCATTTTCTTCCCTTCTAATTTCCTTCACAGGCATCCTTCCCTTATTCACCAGTGAAAAGAGTAAGGCTTTTTAGTGTCATTTTCATATACTTAGCAACTACAATACATAATAGAAAACCTATTTGGTCAGCAACCTTTTCCTTTATAGATGAAGAGGACAAGTGGAGTTGTAGTGAGAGACTTACTTCCAGTATCTTTTCCAGTGGTCTCAACCTGATACTTCCCAGACATAGCCACATCAATGATTAATTTGGGGACCATGAAGATCTCTATTCATAGAATGACAAATGATCTTGCCAGAAAGTGTGTGTTTTATACAGAGATGGGAAAAGTATGTCTTGCCATGTCTGACATTGGCTATTCTCTGTGACACAGAGAGATTAAACCCAAGTAGGGGCAATGGGAGATTTAAAAAAAAAAAAAAAGGAAGACACAAGATACAAGTGAAATAAGTAAAGTTAGAACCAGGTGGGACACAGAACTCTGATGGAGATACTGTGACCCAGACCAAGTGCCGAAAGTTTATTTTATATACATATTAAAAGAGGTGCTGGGGACAGGAAAAAGAATGCAATAACATCTGGTAATGTTTGCGCAGTCAGTAAGCGGGACCTTATCAGAAGGATGTAACTTGTAGTTGCTAGTGAAACAGAGATAGAGCAGTGAGGTGTTTGTGCAGACTGAAATGAAGGTCATACATGGAAAAAACCTTAGAAGTGCTCTGTCCCCCGAGGCAGCCCTTTAAGTTTCTCAGGGGGAAGCTTGACCTGGGAACAGCCCAATTTTCTGGACCACAACTGTTCAGTTGCAATCCTTTGGTTAAACTACTCCCAGTCACTCCCAACATATCTCCCCTTATTATTTTTTAAATAAAGGTGATAAGTGGTCAATTGGAGCTGGAAGAGTTGGTGTCAGAGGACTCTGCAGAAGACTGTAATAAGCAACAAGATTAACATCAAGACCATAATGCCAATCAAGAACCACAAAGTATGGCGTAGTATGTTAAAAGGATTAAATCCATTGACTAGATCCAACATGGTCTTGGCCAAATCCTCGGGGGCCAGGACCTCATTTCTACTGTTTTGTACAGCCATAACCTGTTTATGAAGTTCCCTTAAATCCAAACTTTTATTTGCATGATGCCAAATATGGGCAAGTGAGACATGGCATTGAATATCTTGTCTGTACTTGAGGGCCTCGACATGATACCCAGTGAATTATAGTGGCCTCTAGTGCATATAATTTTATTTTCAAGTTGTTATATATGTGCTTTGGGATAGATACAACATGGGAGGTGTTTTTTGCCAAATAATTCACAAAATGAGAATTCTGAATACTTTGAGTCAAGGCTAGTGCTTAAGTTACAGTGGTAAATAGTATTGTGATTAGGGATACTAATGCCAGAATAATAAATCCAATGGCTCAGTGAGTCCGGCTTAACTGATTTTTTTTATCTCTTCCAGGACTCCATTACTGTACTACTATACCAAGGACCCGTTATGTTTGTTGGCACCATTTTGAAGGTGGGTAGATATAATATCAGCATGTCCTGTTTCTGATTTTAAAAAAGAAAGACAAGAGGTGAGGTTACATGAAACACAATTCACAATATAATGTCCCTCGGCATATAAGATATTGACTGATCCTTTTATCAGTATATAGGGAGGCTGAACACAGACATAAATGTAATGGGCAGTTTGCCCCACGCCCTCCGAAGATCACTTAGGCTTTTACTGGTTTAATTGATCTCTCTGAGGGCAGCAACCAATCTCCCTAAGTCTCTCTGCTGATGCCTATTGGAAGTTACAATTACAAAAGCTGATTAATTTCCTCTCCACAGTAAACCAAGCCCCACAGCCTTTGCCACCCCTCCCTTGAAAGGCTTACTGCATGGAAGCAGCCAGAGTCACTCCCTGAACATCAGAGGGTCTGATTTGGGCACAAAGCCTGATCATTTCTTTGTAAGTTAGCCCTCTTTTTATGAGGCCAAAGGGCCTTCTTACAATACTTATTAGCATTTTCAAAGGTCAATTGTTTCACTATCAGCTATCTGTCCTGGGAATCAGAGATAGTCCATCCCACTGCTTGTAACAAGTGAGCTATGAACTCCTAAAAAGGCTCTTCAGGACCTTGTCTAATGCTAGGTATGTCCAAAGATCTTTCTCCCTTTGTGGGTAGATTTTCTCTCCTTTGTACAGCTAGATTGATCTGCTGATATGTCTGAATAGTAAAAAGTAGCTGCTGGGCCATTGCTGCATAACCTCCAATCCCCACTAACATAGCCAATGTGATGGAAACATTATGGTTTCAATTCCTTTCTGCTTGCTCAGCGCTAAGCTCATGCTACCTTGCTTTCCACGTAAAATAATCTCCTGGCAAAAGGCAGGCCTTAGATATAGTCTGCCAGTCTGACGGATATAGTGCTCCAATTGCAATTGTGTCCAACAGACTTAAAGGAAACTGGGCAGTAGGTCCATACATAGAAACTGCTAATTTAAGTTCTTTTAAGGCTTTGAAAGGGATGATCTGAGCTCTCAGGCAACTTGACCAGGGTTCTGAGGCTCAGGCCTCTCTAGGACTAGATAGACTCCTTATCTAAAACCCATCATTCCTCCCCTGCCATTCTTGCTTCTCTTAAGGCCTTTTGAACTGGAGACAAAGCAGGCAGAGCACAAGAAACCCACTCCCTGTCTCCCAATCTGAATTGGAACCTTCTGATACTGGATCCCCTTTTTCCTTTAAGGAATAGTCTGGGGGACAAGTGGATGTTGCCTGTTCTCCCAGCCCCTCCTTCTGTGGCACTGATGGCTTGGGTGAATGCAGCCCTCATATACCTGCAGTGTCCACTGCAAATGCTCTGTGAGCTCAGGGTGGGAGGTAGAGGCTGCTCTCTGAGAGTCAGGCCAGGGGTCTAAGCTTTCATGCACAAGTATCCAAAGAGAAAATGCAGGCCCTTCAGCAGTATACTGAGCATGCAACTGTTTCCCGACCTTCTCCCAAGTATCCATATTTACAGTCCCTTCCTCTGGGGACCAGGGACAGGTCTCCTGTACAAAATCTAAAAGTTGAACAAGCTAAGCACCATTAATAGGAGTTCCTCTGGCCCTTAATAGGGCTTTAAGGATATCTGAAAACAACTGGTGGTCCTTTGACCCTGAATTCCCCATGATCTACACCCTGTTGAAACTCCAATTCACTCGTACCTTATCTGACTGAACTCACCTCAGAGCATCTCCTCCTCTCTGGCTTAGAAGTTCCCCTGTACTCAGGCCCCACGTTGGGCACCAACAGCTGTGTCTGACATCAGCTGTTCACCATGACCAGTGAGGAGAGATTAACCCTGAGTAGGGGCGATGGGAGATTAGAAAAAAAAGGAAGACACAAATGAAATAAGTAAAGTTATGACCAGGTGGGACATAGCACTCTAATGAAGAGACTGTGACCCAGACCAAGTGCTGAAAGTTTATTTTATATGCATATTAAAAGAGGTGCTGGGGACAGAAAAAAAAAAAAAAAAGTGCATGAACAGCTGGTGATGTTTGTGCATGCAGTAAGCGGGACCTTATCAGAAGGATGTAACTTGTAGTTGCTAGGGAAACAGAGATAGAGCAGCAAGATGTTTGTGCAGACTGAATTGAAGGTCATACATGGAAAAAACCTTGGAAGTTCCCTGTCTTCTGAGGCAGCCCTGCAAATTTCTCAGGGGGCAGCTTGACCTGGGAGCAGCCCAATTTTCTGGAGCACAACTGTTCAGTTGCAATCCTTCGGTTAAACTACCCTCAAGTTTGAGATCTTCGGTTCAGTTACTCCCAACAATATTTTACACGAGTTTCCTTCAGCCAAAATTGCAATTCTATTACATTCAAAGGTGTTTGCAGTCAGTAAAATAAATATAAATGAAAACAAGACCAATTATTATAATATGTGATTAGTGTTTTGGTAAATGCAAACATAAAATCAATCCAGTTGCCATCCAGTTCATTCTGATTCATGGAGAGATTCTACATGCAAAGAACAGAACAATGTTCCATGAGTTTTTAAGGATGTGACATTTCAGAAGCATGTTACCATGCCTTTCTTGCAAGGTACCTCTAAAGCAAAATAAATAAAACAAACTCACTGCTATCAGATCAATTCCAACTTATAGTATCCTTGCAAGATAGAGTAAAACTGGTCTTTAGGGTTTCTGAGACCAAGATGGTAACCGTGTTTTGGAGCAGACAGTCTCTTCTTTCTCCCAGTAACCTTGACGTTAACAGCCCAACATTAAATCAACTACACCACCACTTCTAGATGGGTTCAAACCACTACTTTTTTGGTTAGTAGTCATGCAAAGAACAGGTTTGGACCACTGGTCCCTGGACCTATCTTGCTCTGGTTTCATATCCATTCCTTTACCCTGAGTCCTCTTCTACTAAACAGGGATCAAGAAAGGGGGGAGGACATCTCTACTCCAACAACAATAATAACACTAAGAAGAACAGCCTGTAGACAGGACCTAAAACCCCAACAGAGAAGTAGCTGTTTGCAGGCAGACAATCCATGAAGATAACGCCTAAAGCTCACAACCGCAGAAGGAACTCCATTTCCAAAAACCCTGCGTCCTTTTACTAAAAATGTATGACTATTCAACATACTACTCCTCTTAATCAATAAGTATTAGCCCACTCTTTGAGGAAGAAATCCGATATCTTTTAAGTCTGTGCACCTCAACCTCAAAGTGTCTTCTCCACTTGCAAACACAGAACCACTTCTCTTTTTGAAGTGTACTTTTGCTTTGTAAGTGAATGCTTATTACTACATGACTGGGAAGCAGTGACTATGTGGGACGACATCTTTAGACCCCCTCAGAACAAAAGGAACCAGGGAAAACATGACAGTCAAGCACTTAACAATTTGCATTACCCAGATGTAAGTTTATGGGTCAGTAAAAGCAGAACCTTCCTCTATGAAAGCATAATTTCTAATCAACCATTTTTACTCTAGGCCATAGTGTATTCAACCAATTACTTGGAATAAAAAAATTACTTCAGGTTCTATTGGTCCTGCATCATTGCCATGATTGGTTGAGGATTGGATGGCTGTGACTGACTGCTTTTTGGAAGTTGATAACCAGACATTTCTTCCTAGTCTGTCTTAGTCTAGAAGCTCTGCTGAAACTTGTTCAGCACTATAGTTATCATGAAAGCCTACCATGACAGATGGATGAAGTATACACTTGAGGTTAGTTGGTCAAGAGTCAAAATCGAAGCTCCAGTATAGAAGGCAAGAATTATACAACTGTACTACCACTGCCCCATAACCTCATTATAACTTTTAGAATGCAAGTGTGTTCCTGCTCTAAAGTCACTTTCTAATCACCACAAAAAATATCATGAGGAATGTTATCCTAAAAATGTCATTTTGATGTTCCATTGACTTCCATTTCTATTTCAGTTTTTTGTTTTTTAATTCAAATCCCAACCCAGGGCTAACTCAAACTGTGATTGCCTAGGTTCTTACATCAGCAACATCTGTCACCAAAAATAAATATTCTGCAACCTAAACTTAACTGGCCTAGCAATTTTGTTGGTGATGCATGAGGCAGAACAGAATTCAGTTTCATTCTTCCTCAGCTAAATTGGCTTTGCAGCTTTGAAAGTAGAAAAGATTTATTGTGTCAGTAAATTAGGTAGAGATGGCCCAGAGAAAACAAAAGATACAAATACATGCAAGCCCAGAGTATCTTTTAATATTTAGTTTTTTGCTTCTCTGCAGTGTTATATATTTTCAACAAGCTGAAAAATATAAAGAAATGGAAGAGACAATGCTCCTAGTTAAATGGAATTTTGAATTTCAGATGTAAAGGTTTTAGCAGCTGACTAATGTGATTTGTGGTCTTATTAAATCAAGAAATAATTGAATACTCTATTAGATGTTGGTAAGCAATAGTGATTATAAAATCTCTAACATATTTGCCACCTTTTAAATAAATTATGCTTTCTTATCCTGTTATTACATTTCCATATCCAAAGCAATTTTACACAAATTACTTCATTTAATCTTCAAAACAACCATTGTTAGACAGTAGCTCAAGGAATATACTTCTTATTATACAAATGGAGAAAGTGTAGCCTGAAAGTTAAACCCAAATAACTAATTTAGCCTGGAATGAGTACCTAGAGAAAAGTTAACAAACTTTCTTACCAATAATTAATTTATAGCTTCAAAAAATGTTTACAGGAACACTGAAAGGCAGAATTCTTGCCTCTATGTGGAAGGCCCATGAGTGATATATTTATGAAAAAAAATCATGTAAAATTATTAAACATAAAGGAAAGATACATTTTTTAAGTATGAAAGTTTTTATTTCAGTATGTTAGTTTTTGACTAAGAAATACGGTTTAGTAGAAAAGACATTACCTTTTTCAGTATTCTCAAAAAGTCAAGATCAGCATATATGAGAAGGCATCACAAAATTCATGTCATTGTTATTAACTGTCATCCTGTCAGGTCTGACTCATAGCGACCCTGTATAGAGTTTCTGAGGTGTGACTAGTGAGCTTGAACCCCCAAACTTGCAGTTCAAACCAACTTTGCAGTCCAGCACATTAACCCACAGCCCCACACTACGATGATCTTTCAACTACATTTTCCCATGAACCTTTTAAAACCTTCTCGTACATATTATTGCAAAGGAAAGGACACATAAATAGTTGAATATTCATAAAAGCATGTTTTTAATGTTATCCTAATGCAAGAAAAAGGGAGGAAAAGTAGATCAATATTTAACACTGAGAGTCTTGTTTATTAAAATGTAAGCAAGTTACTATTTTGATTTCAGTGAAGTATCTGAATAAAATCCTTTTAGGAATTCTAAAAAGTTCTGTAACCTAACATTATAAAAAGCTTTATGCATACACTTAAATGACTTTCCAAAATTAATCTTTTGAAATACTAAACCAGGTTCTTGAGAGTTTGAGATTAATATCAACCAGAATTGCAAACTGAAAAATCAATAAAATTTCAAC
This sequence comes from Chrysochloris asiatica, assembly GCF_000296735.1. Taxonomy (NCBI): domain Eukaryota; kingdom Metazoa; phylum Chordata; class Mammalia; order Afrosoricida; family Chrysochloridae; genus Chrysochloris; species Chrysochloris asiatica. The sequence continues at coordinate 2,967,052 of NW_006408806.1, read as the reverse complement.
CGGAAGTTTAGAGCTGAAATGAAGATTCACTTGTTGAAAACGAATATGAAAGTAAAAGTACCAAACTGAATAATTTTTAAACTAAAGAGCAATAGTTAGATAAAGCTTGCCATTCAGCAGAAGCAAAATGGAAATTATATATGAACAAATGTGAAATTTGAGTCCTCGTGTGGCCCTGTGGGTTAATGCGCTGCACTGCAAGGTCGCTTTGAACTGTAACGTCGGGGGTTCAGGCTCACCATTCGTTCCTCGGAAACCCTATACAGGGTCGCTATGAGTCAGTAACGACTGGACAGCACTTAACAACAAATCTAAAATTTAAGCATACACTGTCCTAGTAAAGATAAATTGTTATGGAAATCCTGACTATTAACTATTCTGTAAACATTTTCTTATTACAAATGTAGATTACAGAGGCAGCTCCCTTAAAAAACACAGAAAAACGCCAACAGAAATTCTGTTGTTCAACTGATGCAAGAATATTTAAAGATAACTAAGCTATGCTCAATGCTTCAATGCCTCTACCTGAAAAGAATGCTGACTGCCTAGCAAAATGAACAACCACATTTATTTTATCCAGAAGTTTCTTGAAATTGCATCCAGTCATTTCACTATCTTTTTAAACCTTCGTTTTACTCCTTTTGGTTTTCTTATCTCTTTTTATTATCATCTGCCCCCCTCAAAAAAAAAAAAAGCTTTCATTTTTACATGACTGTGTTATCTATTTGAGTCCTGGTGTGGAATGTGAGTTAATGTGCTGACTGCCTGACTGTGAAGGAACTTTGAACTGCTATATCAGCAGTTCAAGCTCACCAGCTGCTCCTTGGAAATCCTATACCAGGTTGCTGTGGGCTGGAATAGACTCAACGGTACTTATCAACAATAGCATTGTCTACTTGGTGTGGTGCTACAGGATAATGTGCTGTACCTCAAGGTCAGCTTGAGCCACAAGGTCGGCAGTTCAAACCCAGATGCAGCTCCTGGGACCTCCTACACAGGGTCACTGTGAGTCGGAACCTACTTGAAGGGACTAAACAACAACATTGTCTATTTGGAGTCCTGGTGTGACACTGTAGAATCAGCGCTCTACTGCTAACCATAATGTTAGTAGTTCAAACCCACAAGCTACTCCTTGAAAACCCCATAAGAGTCCCTATGAGTCAGAGATAAACTGGATGTTAGCCTTGCTGCCATCACTGACTGTTCTTATCTGGGTCATAATAGATGATTCCCCAGATAGAAAAGGAGAAGAATGTGGAGCAGAATTAAAGCTCTTATAAAAATAAATGAATATATGCAATAAGCTTTTTGTTT
>NW_006408806.1:2962739-2964874 GCF_000296735.1 Chrysochloris asiatica | reverse complement strand
AATAAAGTTTTATTGAGTTTTTGATGAAAATTTACACAGCAAGTTTGGTTTCTATTTGACAATTTCCACACAAATTGTTAAATGTTATTAATTTCAATACCTCAATAGCAACTCTTGCCTGTGACCCACACAATGCTCTTTAGAGCATTATTGAGTAGTTTGAAAGTCATATTGATGAAATAATTTTGCATTCAGCATACTTCGTAAGACATTCATGAAGGATAATACTCATTAACAGTCAAGAGTCATTGGCTTCTGAAAATACACAAAATGATGCAGCAATTATCAGCTGAATATCTCTAACCTTTATTGTTTTTTATAAGTATCATTTTTTAAGAGTCTAAAATAAAACATATTCTTATAGGCTTTCCCACTACTTTCCTGCACAATTTGCAGAAATCTTACTATTATAGCCATTTCTTCATCAACGAAATGAGGAAGTTTATTCCTGTTCTATTTTTTTTTTTTTATTCATGTTCTATTAAAAGATATGATTGTCCTTCTCCAGGGACTCGTCCCTCCTGATAACATGTTTGAAGTATAAAAGACGAAATCTCAATATCCTGGCTTTTAAGGAGAACTCCCCTTGTATTTCTTCCAACACATACCTGTTTATTCTTCTGGTAGCCCATGGTACCGTCAATATTCTTCTCCAGCACCACAACTCAAATATAGCAATCCTTCTATGATCTTCTGTATATATTTTCAAACTTTCACATGCATTTGAGGTTATTGAAAATACCATGGCTTGGGTTAGACACACTTTAGTTCTCAAATTGTCATCAAAGCTCTTGAACACTTTAAAGAGGTCTTGTGTGTATTATTTGCCTAAAACTTTAGTGGTTAGTGTGTAATTTTGAATAATAGTGGTTTTAACTGGTCTTCTTTGTAGATATATGAATATTATCCTATTGCAGACAGCATTGTACTTCAAGATAGATCTTGAAATATTATTTTTAATAATGAAAGCAATGCCATTCCTTTTTAATTTGTTTTTGCCTGCATAGTAAACCACATGACTGAATCAAAATGTACTATACCAGTCCATTTCAGCTCACTAAAGCTGAGGATATCAATCTTTATGCATTCCATTTCACTTTTGATAACTTCCAATTTTCCTAGATTCATACTTTGTACATTCCACATTCTGATTATTAAAGGATGTTTGCAGCTGTTTCTCCTCATTTTGAGATGTGCCCCATCAGCAAATGAATGTCCTGAAATCTACTTCATTCACGTCATTACTATAACTCTACTTTGTTGAGGCAGCTATTCCCCAGAATCGTTTTGAATGCTTTTCAACTTGAGATGTACATTTTCCGGCACTATATATTCTAGCACTATTCATAATGTTTTTTAATCCATCATTATATCTGCCAATGTTCTGCTGCTATTCAGAAGGTTTCTAGTGGCTAATCATTCAGAAACAGGCCTCTCTCCTTTCTCCTACTCTGTCTTAGTCTGCAGGCTAAACTGAAACCTGTTTTTTAGTTGATGACTCTGCTCATATTTAAAATAGAGATGACATAGCTTCCAGCATCACAGCAACACGTAAGCCACTACAGTACAACAAAATGACAGAACATAGTTGTTGTTGTTGTTGTTGATAGAGATGACATAGCTTCCAGCATCACAGCAACACGTAAGCCACTACAGTACAACAAAATGACAGAACATAGTTGTTGTTGTTGTTGTTGTTGTTAAGTGCTGTCGAGTCAGTTCTGAATCATAGCAACTTCCGAAGCGTTTCTGAGGAGCAACTGGTGGATCTGAACTGCCATTCTTGCCATTCAAATTGACCTTGCAGTCCAGGGCATTTTCCTGCAGTCCCACACCAGGACAGAACATCGTAGCTATGTACCAATGCCCGTGGCCAGCCCATACCCCATCTGTCTTCCTCAGCTTCTCCTTTCCTTTTCTTCTGCCTCTCTTTTCCTTTATCAACTTTTCTCCCTGCTTTTGTTTTGTATGTTAATATGGGCATAATGTTTTTTTTCCAGATCTAGCTTCATGCTAACCTGCACAAAGTCTCCCCTTACTCTCCAACTTACCTTGTTCTGTTCAGTGCATCCCACGATTTTGTGGTTTGTAACTGATTATACAGTTTGTACCAATATAGTCCTATATATAAGGAG
>NW_006408806.1:2958472-2962450 GCF_000296735.1 Chrysochloris asiatica | reverse complement strand
GACTGTATCTATTTATTCTGTCTGTAATAGGAAGGAACAGAATCAATGATCAAAGAAAATTAATAGATTCTGTTATTGTTATTGTTGTCCGGTGCCCTTGAGTTGGTTCCGAATTATAGTGACCCTATGCACTGGTGTGGCACTGTGGGTTAATGTGCCAGACTGCAAAGTTGTTTGAACTGCAAGGTCAGTAGTTCAAGCTCACCAGCTATTCCTAGGAAACCCCGTATAGGGTTGTTATGGGTCAGAACCTAGTTGAAGACACTTAATTAACAACAACAACAATACATAGAAGACCACCACTCATCTGTAACTTTGTCATATTGTGGTGGCTTGTGTGTTGTTGTGATTCTGGAAGCTATGTCATGAGTATTTTAAATACCAGCAAAGTCACCCAGGGTGGACAGGTTTCAGATTAGCTTCCAGCTAAAGACATACTAGGAAGGAGAAACTGATTACTTTTGATAACTTAGTCACTGAAAACCTTATAAATAGCAGTGTAAAACTGCCATATATAGTGCCAGAAAATGAGTCCCTCAGCATGGAAGGCACTCAAAATGAGACTAGGGAAGAGCTGCCTCTTCAAAGTAGAGTTGACTGTGATAATGAGAATGGAGTAAAGTCCTCGTGACCTTCATTTGCTAATGGGGCACAACCCAAAATGAAGAGAAGCATTCATTAATAATCAAAACATGGAATGTATGAAGTATGAATCTAGGAAAATTGGAAATTTTCAAAAATGAAGTGGAATGCATAAACACCACTAGTATTTAAAGACCATCAGGGTCACACATGATGAACAAGTTTCAACTGAGGTTCCAAACAAAGACAGACAGAAAGAAGGAAAAGCAGACTACTTCTGAATGTTTAGCGAATGACCACCTTATGAATAGCAGCAAAACACTCTCAGGTAGTAATAAAATATTGAATATGGATGCATATGCATAGCACTAGAATATTGTCAGATATGGTGCCTGAAGATGAGTCTCTCAGGTTGGAAGTCACTCAAAATTCCACTGGGGAAGAGCTGACTCCTTAGAGAAGAGTTGACATGACATGACGACATGAATGGAGTAAACCTTTCAGGGAATATATTTTCTGATGGGGCACAACTCAAAATGAGGAGAAAGAGCTGTAAACATTCTTTAATAACTGGAAAATTGTATGAATTATGAAATTAGGAAAACAGAAAGTTGTCAAAAAATGAAATGGAACACATAAAAAATTGATATACTAGGCATTAGTGAGCTGAAATGGACTGGTTATTGGTAATTTTGAACCTGGTATACACATAGTTTACTATGCCATGAATAACAAATTGAAAAGGAATGGCATCACTTCCATCTTTTACAAGAACACTTCAATATCTATTTTGAAGTATAATGCTATCTATGATATGATCATATCCATACACCTACAAGGAACACCAGTTAATACCAATATTATACAAATTTACACATCAACCACTAAAGACAGTGATGATGAGATTTTATAATTCTGCCAGCTTGTCCATTCTGAAATAGATCAACCATGTAATTAAGATATATTAATAATTTTGATGTTTGCAACGTGAAGGTTGCAAATAAAGAGAATCAGTAGCTGGAAAGCATGGCTTTGGTGATCAAAAAGGTACTGGAGATCACATGATAGAATTTAGTAAGACAATGAGTTCTTCTTTGTAAATACTTTGCTAAACAACATAAAAGATGGCTATATGCATGTACTGTCCCAGGTGGAATGCACAGAAATGAAATTGTCTACATCTGTGGGGAAAGACAGTGAAAAAGCTCCACATCATCAGTCACAACAAGCCCATGGGAACAGATTATCAATTTCTCATATGCAGGTTCAGGATGAAGCTGAATAAAATTAAAACAAGCCTACCAGAGCCAAAATACAGCCTTGAACATATCCAAACTGAAATACAGATCATCTCAAGAACAAAAAAAGTTGTGAATGACATCAAAAATGTCATACAGCAAGAAAGCAAAAGATCATATGTTGTTGTTGTTGTTGTTGTTGTTAAGTGCTGTTGAGTCAGTTTCAATGCATAGAAAAACCCATAGGGTTTCTGAGGAGTGACTGGTGAGTTTGAACCACCAACCTTGCAGTTCAAACAGCTTTGCAGTCTGGCGCATTAACCCACAGTGCCACACCAGGACTCATATAAAAGACCAAAAAACCAAAATGGATGTCAGAAGAGATGCAGAAAATTGCTCTCCAGCATTTGATGCTAAAGCAAATGGAAGAATGAAGAAGTGAAAGGGCTGAACAGAAAATGTCAAAGGTCAGCTTGAGAAGATAAAGTCAAGTATTATAATGAAATGTGAAAATCCTTGAGTTAGAAAACCAAAAGGGAAGAACACGCTCAGCATTTCTCAAGCTGAAAGAACTGAAGAGAAACCTTATGGAATGATGCAGGAAACACCAAACAAGATGAAAGGAATACAAAGAATTACTGTACCAAAAGGAAATGGTCAGTGTTCAACCAATTCAAGAGGAAGTATATGATCAAGAGTTAATATTTCCAAGTTGCACTGAGAGTACTGGCAAAGAACAAGGGACCAGGAATTGATGGAATACAAATTGAAATCTTAAAACAAACTGATGTAGGACTGGAGACCCTCTTTCATCTATGGCAAAATATTTGGAAGACAATTACCTGAACAACTGACCAGAAGAGATCCATATTTGTGCCCATTCCAAAGACAGATGACTCAATGGAATGCATAATAGCATTGGACAATATCACATGCAAGCAAAATTTTGCTAAGTATAATTTAAAAATGACTGAAACAGTACACTGACAGGGAACTGCCAGAGGTTCAAACTGGATTCCGAAGAGAATGTGCAATGAGGGTTATCACCTCTGATGTCAGACAGATCTTGGCTGAAAGCAGAGAATATCAGATTTTACTTTTGTTTATTGACCATGCAGAGGCTTTCAAATGTGTGGATCATGACAAGCTTTTGAAAACATGGCAGAAAATAGGTATTCCAGAACTCTTAATTGTGCTCATGAGAACCTGTACATAGATCAATAGGTATTCATTCAAGGAAAACTGAACGGTTTAAAATCAGGAAAGATGTGTGCCAGGGTTGTATTCTTTCACCATACTTATTCAATCTGCACAGTGATCAAATAATCCAAGAGACTGGATTATATGAAGTAGAACATGGCATCAGGTTTGAAGGAAGACTCATTAACAACCTGAGATATGCAGATGACACAATCTAGTTTGCTGAAAGCAAAGAGGATTTAAAATATTCACTGATGAAGATCAAAGACCACAGTCTTCTCTATGGTTTGTACTGCAAAGGAAAGCAAATAAAAATCCTTACAACTGGGCAAATAAATAGCATAATAATAAATGTAGAAAAGATTGAAGTTGTCAAAGACTACATTTGTCTTAGATCCACTGTCAACTCTCATAGAAGCTGCAGTCAGAAATCAAATGACATTAGACTTCGTCTCTCATACTTCGGTCATATTATTAGGAGGGACCAGTGCCTGAAGCAGGGCATCATTGGAGGGTCCTTGAAGGGGAGGAAGACTCCCAATGGGATGGATTGGCACAGGGCAGCAACAATGGGCTCAGGCAGAACAACAATTGGGATCATGGCACAGCTCTGGCGATGTTTCATTCTTTTGTGCATAGGGTTGCTGTGAGTTGACACCTACTTGATAGCACCCAACCACAATAACATTCTTTTATTTAGTAGTCCATCAATTAACCTACTGTGTCACCAAGGTTCATACATGATTTCCTATAGCCAGAAAGAATTCATATCATTGATTTTCTTTTAAATCATTTTTTGTATTGTTGTTGTTGTTGTTGTCAGGTGCCATCGAGTCGGAACCGACTCATAGCGACTCCATGCACAGCAGAGCGAAACAATGTTCGATCCTGGGCCAACCTCACCACCGCTGCCACCCCCGAGTCCATCAATGATGCCACCTGGCCGATCCATCTCGTT
>NW_006408806.1:2957287-2958372 GCF_000296735.1 Chrysochloris asiatica | reverse complement strand
TTATTGTATTTATGTGTTAATTATGTGTTGTTTTGTTCAGGCCTGATTTTATGTTTTGCTTTGTTTTGACATATCCACACAGAGGGACTTTGGTCACTTGTTTGGCAACATTGGGACACTCCCCAGCACTCTCTAGATGGGTGGAGTAATAGGTGCAAGGTAATTGCAAGTGTGTGTTTGCTAGCTGTGTACAGCAGCTGCAGGTGTTCTCCACTGTCACTGAGCAGGTGGTGGCCCTCACCTATGACAGGCATGGCTGACTTGTTACATTCCAGATTTCTTTTCACTGTGTCTGTCTTACCGGGAAGTCTGTGAAGCTGGCTTCTCTTCACCCTTATATGCTGACTTCTATGTATCCAAATAGACATCTGGTGTGGCGCTGTGGATCAGCACTGGGCTGCAAACCACAAGGTTGGTAGTTCAAACCCACTAGCTATTCCTTAGAAACTGTATATAGGGAATATTATACAACATTGAAGAATGATGAGGAATCTGCAAAACATCTCACAACATGGATGAACCTGGAAGACTTTATGCTTAGTGAAATTAGTCAATCACAAAAGTGATAAATATTGCATGAGACCACTATTGTAAAAAGTCAAGAAGAGAGCCAAGTGGTAGGAGGTTTTTGAGGGTTTGTTTACACACCTGAGAGGAAGATACTGTAGCTATTTACAATCTAAGCAGCAGCCTCAACCAAACCAGACGGACTCCCTTCCAGAAGTCCAGGTAATCCAGGTCAAGAAGAGAAAAACAACCCAGGATGTCAAAAGAAGTCACCCAGAAACATCAGTATGAGATTAGGAATTGGTCACCTGTATTATCTGGGGGACCAGTCCTTGCATTATCATTGAAACACCTCACAAAGAGGTAGTTGCAAGTGACTTCTCCAGATTTACAAATTACAGATTTAAAAATCTTTTTATGAATCCTTCACCTATGCCTGATTTAAGATGGGGGTGCTCAAATGAAGTCTGGCAAGATATGTTGAAATAAGAGACAAGATATGGTCATGACAAGCATTTTGAAGTACTGCACTCTGACATGGAACCACAAATGAGGCCAAGGCTGTCAGACTGGCTTTT
>NW_006408806.1:2956042-2957054 GCF_000296735.1 Chrysochloris asiatica | reverse complement strand
TCCAAAACAGATCTATTGGTTCTTTTGGCAGTCCATGGCACCCTCAGTATTCTCCTCCAACACCACAACTCAAAGGCATCAATTCTTCTACGTATAGCATAAAGTATTTCTTTGTATAGCATAAAGTATTTCATGATTGTTGCAACATTATCCATCTTTTTCTAATAAATTTGTAATTTCTGAAGTCAGGGAATAAACTCTATCAACATTTATCAGAATGTAACTGTAAACTATTAAAATATACAAGGAATCTTCATATATTGTCATGACATTATCTATAGCCAGGAGTCTTCTGAACATAAATTACTATGTTTACAACCTGTGTATTTTTCTTTGTTGTTTTGGTGAAGGTGTCATAGAAAGGGGTCTATAACTTAGTAGTATTTATTCATATCGTGTATGGTCTGCCAATTTAGAGGACAACTTAACATCAAAACATGTGGCAGCATTTATTATGAAAATAAAGGCAATTTTTCAAATAGATATTTATCTGAAGAATTATACTGAATTTAAATCTGTCATTTTTCAGGAAAAGCAGCTCTGGTAACGTAGTGGTTACGAATCAGGCTGAGAACTGCAAAGTCAGCGGTTCAAAACTACCAGCTGTTCCGCCAGAGAAAGAGGAGGTTTTCTGCTCCCGTAAAGATTTACAGCCTCGGCAAACCCTGTACAGGGTCGCTATGAGTCGGAACCGACTCCACGGCATATAACAACAACAACAATTATTCAGGAAAGGAATCCTAGTTAGTGCAATGTGCTAAACATTGGGCACAAACCACAAGATCAGTAGTTCAAATCCCAGCAATTCAAAGGGAGAAAGATGAGGCTGTCTGTTCCTTTAATAATTTGCTGTCCTGGAAACTCCAAGGTGCAGTTCTACTTTGTCCTGTTGTTGTTGTTAGATGCCATAGAGTCGGTACCGACTCATAGTGACCTTATGCACAGCAGAATGAAACACTGCCCGATCCTGGGCCAACCTCACTACTGTTGCCACGCTTGAGTCCATCTATGC
>NW_006408806.1:2952952-2955215 GCF_000296735.1 Chrysochloris asiatica | reverse complement strand
CGTAGTGGTTACGAATCGGGCTGCGAACCAGAAGGTCAGCAGTTTGAAACTACCAGCTGCTCCGCGGGAGAAAGATGAGGTGATCTGCTCCCGTAAAGATTTACAGCCTCGGAAACCCTATTCAGGGTCGCTATGGGTCGAAACCGACTCGACGGCACTTAACAACAACAACAAAGTTGAGTTCTGATTATCAAACATCAAAGCTAGGTCAAATGAGTACTGTCTGCAAGTTTGGGTTTTCTTGTGTGTCTCCCCTCACTTCATAGCAGCAGGATGCTTCACTCTCAGCTCTAGCCCTCCATGGCTGTATCCTTGACCATGGGCTCAGAAGTTCCCAGGTCTCATCACTTTGAACCAATCAGTGCTTCCTCTTCTCTCTCTCATCTCTAAGTCAACAGGAGTCTATGGAACATAGTTGAACTAACCCCATTTCTTCTTTGCTACCTTTTCCTCTCTTCTACTCACCAGTAGTTCAATGTGGTCACCAGCAATCTTACATGCCTGCTCATGTGTTGCTTTTGAGTTTCAGTCTTGGAGGGGGATTTGCCCTGAATGGAATTGATTGCTTGCCTTGATGACTCCCCAGTGAACAACTTGCTTGTTCTTGTAGTAGCCAATCAGACTGCTGTTTTTGTTTTGGAGTTTTCCTGCTGATCTTTCTTTGAAGATCTATCTTCTGTTGCTATAGCTGTTCCAGATTTGTCAAAGAAGCAGCTATTTTTCATTAAAGAAGTACTGGCTGTTCACTAATCATGGATGTTCTGATTGGTTGGTGACCATATTGAATGAGCTGTAGATCCTTGAGCATCACCACTGCTTATAGTAAAAACTCAGAAATCGCTTAGACAAGTCAATGTGGCACTTGAATTCAAGATAATCTTTTAAAAATATGAAATAGCACTCTACAAATTAATTATTAAGTAAATAAGAATAATGTGTAGGCTTAGTATACATGTAACCATGGTTAAATGTTTTCTGTTTAAAAAAAAATGCATAGATTTTAAGTAAAGTAAGGTTACAGTCTAGGAAACCCTGCAATACAGCTCTACTCTGTCCTTCAGGTTTGCTATGCATCAATATCAAATTGACAGCTCATAAAAACAGCTATATGTTAGTTTGTTAAAAACCAGTGAGTAGAATTGCAATATCCCTGTTCTATGGTCCAGTAATGTTTAATTTCATCAGGTTTCCAAGATAATTGTATGAATTCTTTTCAATCAAATTGCCCATACTAGAGAAAAATTGGGAGAATTCTGTGCGATTTCTTGAAATACCTGGAACATTTTCTTACAAAAATTGCCTATGCACAAATTGAAAAACTCAGCAAGACAACTCACTGCTAGACAAATATAATTTCTGAAAGTTCCCTTCTTGTTTGGTACACATTCACTTCAATATTATATTATGAAATAAACATATCAAATTCCTATAACACTTCATCTTGAGCAATCAAGTGCTACAATTTTTATTTGTAAAATTCTAAAACTTACATGTCTCAAGATGAAAGTCTAAGAGGCTGGTTTAGGAAGGGTTGTGTTAAAGTAGAGCCAGTGACAATGATGTTTGTGAAAGTAATTTATTGATGGAGAGTTTCAGGAGAAGTACATTGTGTGAGTCAGGAAAAGGCAAGCAAAGGATGCTGAGCAAGTGTTTAGCTTGACTGGAGCCTCACTTCAGATTGATTCCACCAAAAGATCTGGAGCATATATCACACCAAATTACTTCTGCCTTGGCCCAAGGGATCTTGCACATTGTACTTCTATGTTATGGATGCTATCTCTGGGCATATTCATTCTCATTGGGACAAATGGATGAGTGCACATGCCCAGGGAAAGGGGTTTGGATAAGACAACAAAAATACATACTTTAGAAAAAAAATACATGAAAGTTTAAAGTGAAAAGAAGTATTCTATTGTACACTAAGTCAAGGAAACAGTAAGTAAACAATTGTTTGATGTTGTTGATGTTGTGAGGAACCATAGAGTTGATTCCAACTCATAACTATTCTATGTGCAACAGAACGAAACACTGCCTGGTCCTGCATAATTCTCATAATCACTGCTATGTTTGAGCTCATTGTTGCAGCCACAATGTTAATTCATTTTGTTGACAGTTTTTTTTGTCTTTCTCCCTGACAGTCTACTTTACCAGACATGATGGCCGTTTCCAGAGACTGGGCATCTTGATACCATGTTCAAAGCACATGAGACAAAAGCTCACCATCTTCCCTTCTAAAAATATTGTGACTGTATTTCTTCCAAGA
>NW_006408806.1:2948860-2952852 GCF_000296735.1 Chrysochloris asiatica | reverse complement strand
TGGGCCAACCTCACTACTGTTGCCACGCTTGAGTCCATCTATGCTGCCACTTGGCCAATCCATCTCATTGGGGGTCTTCCTCTTTTTCTCTGACCCACCACCTTACCAAACATGATATACTTCTCCAGTGACTGCTCCCTCCTGACAATATGTCCGAAGTGTGAGAGATGAAGTTTGGCCAACTTGGCCTCCAAGAAGCACTCTGGCTGCACTTCTTCCTTGTCCTATTAGATCACTAGGAATCAAAATAAACTTCCATGGCACTGCGTTAGTCTTCAGAGTTTACAATCAGAAAGGAGCAAAGCCTAAATAGGTTCAGTTTTTGACATTAAAATAATGTTTATTTGAAGTCAAAAGCAAATAATTTGACAGAAAAAGTAATGAAGCCAATAAAACATGATTTTATAAAAAGTTTATAAGCTTCTAAAAAGTAAATAAATCTATTTTAATATTATGTAATAGAAATAGTTACAAAAGAATAAATCTAATGGACTTCTTTTGCTTATAGAATCTGGAACCACTGTTACTAATTCATACTTATTGATTACTTAGTACTTAACAGGAATCATATGGTAAAGCCATTGTTGTTGATATTATGTGCTGCCGAGTTGGTTCTTACTCATAGCAACACTATGCACAGCAGAAGGAAATACTGACAAGTCCTTCACCATCTTCACAGTTGTTATACTTGAGTCCACTGTTGCTATCACTGTGTGAGTTTATCTGGTTCGGCTCTTCCTCTTTTTCTCTGACCCTGCACTTTACAAGTCATGATGTCCTTTTCCAGGGATTGGTCCCTCCAATAACATGTCTGAAGAATGAGAGTTGCAGTTTCACTATCCTGGTTTCTAAGGAACATGCTGACTGTACTTCTTCTGACACAGATTTGTTTGTTCTTCTGGCAGTTCATGGTACGTTTAATATTATTCTCCAGTTCCATAACTCAAATGCATCAATTATTGTATGGTCTTCCTTAGTCATTGTCCAACATTCACATGCATACTGTTACTGTTGTGCTTTGGACACAATTCTGACTGAGTCATAGCGACCCTGTATAGGTTTCTGAGGAACAGCTGGTGAGCTTGATCTGCTAGCCCAGCAGTTCAACCTGACTGTACAATGCATCATATTAACCCACAGTGTCATACCAGGACTCCATGCACATTAGGCTATTGAAAATCCAGAGATTTGAGTCAAATGCACCTTAGTCCTCAAAGGACATCTATGCTTTTGAACACTTTAAAGACATCTTGCGCATCAGGTTTGCCTAATAAGGTCATTATTTAAAAGATGTAAGGTGACTAAGAAGTTCATTTATTTCTTGAAGTACTAAAAAATTAGTCAGCAAAACAGTGAGCGATTTAAAGTAGACTACATATACATACTTATTCATTTATTCAAAATCAAAATGATTTATTAAGTATTGTGTGATATGCAATTTACTAGATTTGATTCTAGGAATGCAAAGGAAACAAGTCCAGGTCCTAAGGGAGCTCATAATTTGCTGTGAGAAAATTCTAACTCTGCTAGAGAGGACAGAAAAGAACTCACTGAGAAGTTGAACTTTAAGTGGTGTCATGTTGGATAAGCTAATGCATCACTTGAAAGAGGAATAAAAGAAATAAATTGTAGCCAGAGGGTAACTGAAGGGGCAAAAGTTGCAAAAAACCACTTTTATCTCAGGAACAAAAAGTGGCCAAAATAGAATAAAGCATGAGTAAAGGTGAGTGGGAGATTCCAGATTGTGAAAGTCTGCCACATAGGGATTTGGGTCATTAATGTATCTAGACTTTTAGTGGAGCTCTTCAAGCATTTTAATCAAAGAGTAATATGATAACATTTCATTTTAGGCATTTTTTTCAGTTGATCTATGTACAGATTTCTCATGGTACAGTGAAGTAATCTGGAATACCCATTCTTAGACCTGTTATCCATTGTTTGTTATGATCCACATAGTCTGATGCTTTTCTTTCTGGGATTCTGTGTTGTCAGTCAAGATCCCTCTGACATTAGCAATGATATTCCTCATTCTGCGTTCTCTTTGAATCTGACTTGAATTTCTGACTGTATCTTGGTATACTGCTGCAATCATTTAAAAATTATCTTTAGAATATTTTCCTTGTATTTATTATTAATGATATTTTTTTATGATTTCTGCATTGCATTAAGCAACATTTCTTTGGAATGAGCACAAATATGGATCTCTTCCAATCAGTTGATCAGATACCTGTCTTCCAATTTTCTTGGCATACACAAGTGAGGGCCTCCAACATTGCATCAGTTTGTTGAAATATTTCAGTTTGCATCTTGTCAACTTCTGGAACCTTGTTTTTGCTAATGATTTAGGTACAGCTCAATACCAAACTGCAATATGTAGATGACACACCTAGCTTGCTGGAAGTCAACATGGGATTGAAGTACTCACTGATGAAGATCAAAAATAACAATCTTCAGTATAGATTGCAAATCAATGTAAAGAAACAAAGCCCCAGTAAATAACATCATGATAAATGCAGAAAAGATGGAGGTCAACAAATACTACATTTTCTTGGATCCACAATCAATGTTCATAAATCCACAGTAAAAAAATCAAATGGTGGATAGTATTAGGCAAATCTGTTACAACAGACTTCTTGTAAGTGTTAAAGAGCAAAGATGTCACTTTGAGGACTATGGTGTGCCTGATCTATGCCATGCTATTTTCCATAACCTCATATGTATGTGAAAGTTGGACAATGAATAATGAAGACAAGAGAGCAGTAAATGCACATTAATTATGGTGTTGGAGAACAATATTGAAAGTACCACGGACTGCCCAAGAAACAACAAAACATCAGTGTTGGAAGAAGTACAACCCAAAATATTCCTTAGAAGTGGGGATGGCTAGAATTTGTCTCTCATACTTTGGACATGTTTTCAGGAGGCAACAATCCCCGGATGAGGACATTGTGCCTGGTAAAGTACAGGGTCACGGTAAAAAAGAAAGACTCACAATGAGATGGATTGACACAGAAGCAGCAACAATGGGCTCAAACATAGCAATTATGAGGATTGCATAAGAATGCACAATGCTTCCTCCTGTTGTGCCTAGGATCACTATGAGTTGGAACTAACTCAATGACAACTGACAACAGCAACAGAAACAAAGACATATGATACAGCATGACAGAGAGAGAAAGAGAAAGCAAATTTCAAATAGATTTCCCAGCATTTTGGTTGGTGACTAAATTTGTAGATTTATTTATAGAGATAGAGAATGTATCATGGTATCATGGTAATTATTATTATTTTTAATGTGCACAAAAACACTCAGGAATATATAATCATTTAAACAACGAAAGGGCACATTCAACAAGCCTGTTCCAAGTTACCAGCACCTGGCTGCCAGCACACAGTCTTTCTCTTTCCATGAGTCTAAAGTCCTCAACCGCTTCCTCTCTCTCCATGCCTTCATCTCTGCTCCCATCTCTGGTGTCACTACTTCTCTGGATAAGGTCCTGCATTCTGCTTGTGCTCTTCTCCCTTGAAGATCCTAGAGTTCTCTGTTGCTGGAATGTATGATTAGCTACTCCCCACTTTATGTTACAAATTTTCTACCTTTACAGTTATGACAATTGCAATTAGTAATGATAACAATTACTCACTAGTGATTCATAAGAATCTTATCCCATCCCCTTTCACCAGACCCATCTAGATAAGATGAAAACTATTCAGTGGGGGTTCTAGAGTCTCCAAATTCTGAAACTAAAAGCCAGTCACTTCATGCCTTTATTGCACACACACACCCCCATTTTAGGTTGCCAATGTCTAAGTTGCCCATCCCTATCCAAGTCTGCGTACAAAGGGTACAGGATTGAAACTTGCTGTGAAGATTCCTTTCCTTTTAGTTGATATTTTAAGCTATTACATCCATAAGTAAAGTTCAAGTTCATCAAATTGTAGGAATTTACACTAGGTTCATATATATATATATATAATAATTATTATTATTA
>NW_006408806.1:2941040-2942951 GCF_000296735.1 Chrysochloris asiatica | reverse complement strand
CCCTTTACACTGAAGTGCAATCCAAACTGAAGATTGTCACATTTAATCTATATCAGGAAGTATTTCACGTCATCTTCCAGCTAGTAAGATTGTGTCATATGCTTATTGTTGCTGTTAAGTGACATTGAGTCAATTCTAACTCATAAAGACCCTGTACAGGATTTCTGAGGAGCAGGTGGTGTATTTCAACTCTTAATCATGTGGTTCTCAGTCCAGTGTTTATCCTACACCAGGAATATTACTACAGGTTATTAATAGATCTTCCTAAATTTCTGATGCCATGTTCTTCTTCATATAATCCAGCTTCTCAGATTATTTGCTCATCATATAGATTGAATAAAACGATGAAAGGATACAACTTGGACACATGTCTTTTCTTGATTTTAAACTGTGCCATATCTTCTTATGATATTGACTGACACTTTATATATACTTTTCACATGAGCATAATTAAGCAGTAAGGAATTCTATTTCTTCACAATTGTAGTCATAATTTGTTCTGATCTACAGAGTCAAATGCCTTTGTAGAGTCAATAAACACAAGTGGATTTTTTTTTTCTGATATTCTTTGCTTTCACTAAAGAACCATCTGACATCCTTCTACATTCTTTTATGAATTCAGCTTAAATTTCTGACAGCTCACTCTCAAGGTATTACTGCAAAATTTTACTTGCATGTAGTATTAATGATATTGTTAATTTTCACATTCTGTTGTATTACCTTTCTTTGTAATGGGTCTGTGATTAAAAGAGGGAAAATAATGTTAAGATGTTTGACTGTCTTATGAATACTGCTTTCCCTTGCCTAGTATTATAAATAGACACTTGAGTGGGATAGAATGGAAGGTCAAGAAACATGCTTACTGAAAGCTTGTAAGCCCGTCTACAGCTTATAACTGATTGGAATACCTAAAAGGGGTTCTAGAACTTTCCCAGTGAAATAGCCTTCTTGCTGAGACTTTCTAGTGTATAGGACCTTAGGTGGAATCCTGATCCCCATCCAGAACTTTCTGAGATGGAACATTCCCATTTGAGAGGATACACAGGGCAGCCTGGAGCAGTTAGAGGAAAAGAAGATATTTTTTGAAAGAAAGACCAGCAGAAAAAATCTAAAGCAAAAATGGCACTGACTGGCTAGTACAAGAACAGAGTTGAAAAGAGTTCTGCAAGGCGGGGCTTAATGGTGGCTAAGGTGGAGGTGTAGTGAAGGTCGCTGAGAGTAATAACACAGAATACCAGGCAAAAAAGAGCCAGGACAGAGCTCCAAACTCGGACCCACAGAGATAGGAATATTTTAAAGGTTTGAAGGCTTATAGCTTGTGGAGTTTGGAGCTGAAGTAAAAAAATAGCGTACTTCTGAATCTGCTGGCCAGGCTCAGATGCCTGAGCCTACATCCTGGGCGAGACCAGGTGGCAAGATGAAAAAGGGGGACCAGAAACACCACGGAACAACACCGCAGGAACCTTGGGAAAAAGGTGCACAATATACTTTGTTAGTTTTGCGTTGTTCTGATTTTATTTTTTCTTTGGTATCGGGTAATTGGTGCACTCACTGTTTGCCCACCTCCATTCTGGTGAATAGAGGTAGAGCCTGAGCTGAGTGGCCACATCCCACCCTCACTGCTGGTGGTTTCTTCTGCCAGGAATCTGCACAGACACTCAGCCCAAGCTGAGACGATTATCTGTCTCCCTTTTGATCTGTTATTTATCACAGATAGTAGAGGAGTCCTGGTGTGGCACTGTGGATTAATGTGCCATACTGCAAAGCCTTTTGAACGGCAAGGTTGGTGGTTCAAGCTCACCAGCTGCTCCTCAGAAACCCTATACATGGTTGCAAAGGGTCAGAATTGACTCAATGGTACTTAACAACAACAAGGAGAGGAGGGCAGAAGTGACTGAAAGAGAGTTTAAA
>NW_006408806.1:2940360-2940940 GCF_000296735.1 Chrysochloris asiatica | reverse complement strand
ACTATGGAATGCGGTCATGATAAAATTTTTTAACTGTCAAATTTGAACAAGAATATTAGGTCATAAAAGGAAAAACAAAGCAGACTCAAGTACAAAATTTACATTTTACTCTCTGGTTTATCATTTGCATTACACGTATGTTCAAACTAGTAAAATAGTTTGTTATTTTTAGCTAACCTATCACAATAAAATTGGAATTTAATAAATGGCTAATGCTTCCATTTTATTTTTAAATGTATCCTTTTTTCAAAAAGAATGATCTTCATCATTATCTTAGATACAGTGCCCCCTAATGATTTTAAAGTAAGATTATATTGCTGGAATTGGCACTTATTGAATAGAAAAAGGAGCTTAAAAAAAACAACAACAACAACAACAAAAAACACTTTATTTATTTATTTATTGTGAACCGAATGATAGTTTTCATGGGACAACATTGGCTTTACACCATCATTTCATTGCAATGATTACAATCTCCTCCGTATCATCATTCAACAGTATTTTCTTCTATTCCTCTGTTTTTCTTTCTTTTTTAGGTGGCTGAGGGGTAGGAAGGTATACACAAAAACACTCAGGGAGC
>NW_006408806.1:2915448-2916487 GCF_000296735.1 Chrysochloris asiatica | reverse complement strand
TTTTCCTTGCATTATAATATCAAATAGACACTGGAGGGGGAAAGAAAGGAATAGTCAGAAACATCACCATAGAAAGCTTGTAAGTCCATCTTCTGCCTATAACTTAATGGAATACCTAAAATGGGGCTACAACGTGCCAAGTGAAGGAGGCTTCCTGCGGAGCCTTTGCAATACATAAGGTCGAAGCCTGAACCACATCCAGATCTCCAGAGATGGGAAATTCCCACTTGAAAGGACGAGCAAACCAGCCGGGAGCGGCTAGAAGAACAGAAGATACTTCTTGAAAGAAAGACCTACAGGAAAAATACAAAACAATAGAGGCAGATGGACTGTTACTATGAGAACAAACAATATGCTTGCCCAGGAAACATCAAGGTGAGTGGTCGGGTCCCCTCAATGCAAATCCCCTTCCAAGACTAAGACTCGATGGAAATACACATTCTGATTGGTGACCACACACATCACCGATAGGGGGAAATGTGGTAAAAGCTGCAATGAAGCCGCAAGCTAAGCCCTACAATGTTCGGTGGGCTTCTGTGGACCCGGGTGGAGACCTGGTTGGCCAGCAATGTGGGGAGACCTGGGGAGTCTTGGGCCCAGAGTCAGTGGTGTGGCCACAGAGAACTAGAATGGAGAGTGAAGCTGCCAGCTGATAGGAAGAGAGGGCATATACACAAGAACACCCACACTTGCAGACAGGAGAAGAAAGAAGAGAAAAAAATAGTGATCTGATACAATTTGATGAACTTGACCTACACCTATGGATGCAGTAACTAAAAAGAGGGAACAAATCCTTACAGCAAGAATCATTCCCACCCCCTCCACACACAGAGTAGATAGAGATGGGCAACTTGGACAATGGATACCCAAAATGGGAGGGGCAGGGGCACTACGAAGACAAGAAGTGACTGGCTTACAAGCTTTCAGGAGGGAACCTAGAGCCAGGGGGCATGGAGGAAGGCAGAATCTCCAGTGAGTACTATCCAATCTTTCTAGGCGGAGCTGATGAAATGAAATGCAGATGGGTCACTTGTGATAC
>NW_006408806.1:2911087-2913609 GCF_000296735.1 Chrysochloris asiatica | reverse complement strand
ACACATAGCGACCTTATGCACAGCAGAACAAAACACTGCCCGGCCCTGGGCCAGCCTCACTAGTATGCCAAATCTATTCTTGAAATGATCTCTAAATTCAATGATATATACTCAAGATCCTAGTTTGGCTTTCTTGCACTTGTTTTAATTTTTGTTAGCTTCAACTTGAACTTGCATGTGATTGATTGATGGTGTGTTCTGCAATTGACTCCTGTACTTGTTCTGACTGATCATTTGAGCTTCATCATCATTTCTTCCCATGACGTATTCAATTTGATTTCTGAGAATTCCATCCAGTGATGTCTACATATACAGTAACCATTTTTCTTCTTGAGAAAAGGTATTTGCAATGTACAGGTTTTTGGTCTTTTAAATTCAAATGGCAAGCAACATTTTGCTAACGGTAACACAAAAATAGCTGCAACTATACATTGACAGAAAACTCCCACATGTTTAAACCAGATTCAGAAAAGTACGTGGAATGAGGGATATATTACTGTTGACGTCAGATGGACCTTGCCTGAAAGTAGAGTATCCCAGAAAGATGTTTTTGTATGCTTTATTGATTACTCAAAGGCTTTCAACTCTGTGGGTAATGACAAGCTATGGATAACATTGCAGAGAACAAATATTTCGGAACACTTAATTGCGCTCATGAGGAACCTATGTATAGACGAAGAGATGAACAGAACAAGGAAACGCTGAATGGTTTAAAATTAGGTAAGGTGTGTGCCAGAGTTGTATTCTTTCATCATACTTATTCAATCTGTGTGCTGAGCAAATAATCTGAGAAGCTGGATTATATGAAGAAGACCTTGACTTGAGGACTTGTGCAATCTATGATATGCACAAGACTCATTAACAATCTGTGATATGCAGATGAACTAGTAAACAACTAACTGAACTAGTAAACAACATCCATATAAGTGAATAAAAGTTTGAAGTTGTCAAAGACTTCATTTTGCTCAGATCTACCATCAACACTCATGGAAGCAGCAGTCAAGAAATGAAATGACATATTGCATTAGGCAAATCTGTTGCACAAGACCTCTTTAAGTGTTCAAGACCAAAGTTGTCTATTTGAGGACTAAGGTGCATCTGATACAAACTATGACATTTTCAATAAGCTCATGTGCATGTGAAAGTTGCACGGTGAATAAGGAAGACTGTAGAAGAATTGAGTTATTTGAATTATGTTGTTGGAGGAGAATATTAAAAGTACCATAGACTGCTAAAAGAACAAACAGATCTGTTTTAGAAGTGCAGCCAGAGTACTCTTTGGAAGCCAGGATGGCCAGATTTCATCTCTCATATTTAGGACATATTATCAGGAGGGGCTAACTCCTAGATATCATGTTTGGTAAAGTGGAGGTTCCAACAAAAATAGGAAGTACCCCAACGAGTTGGATTGGCACAGTAATGGCAACAATGGGCTCAGGCACAGTAATGATTCTGAGTTTGGACCAGTAATGGACAATATTTTGTTCTGTTGTGCATTGAGTTGCTATGAGTCAATACCAACTCTATGGCACCTAATGAAATAATAATAAAATTCAAACATGGAACTTGTGATATTGTTTCCATCACAAAATTCTTCTTTCCCAACTACTGATACTTCTACTTTCTTTCCATATTTCACATTCAATCACTAACAATTTTTAATGAATCTTGATTGTACATTTAATCAATCTCAGACTGCTGAAGCTAGTAAATATCTTCAATTTCTTCATCTTTGGCATTAGTGGTTGGTGCATAAGTTTGAATAATAGTTGTATTAACTGATCTCTCTTGTTGTTGTTGTCAGGTGCCATCGAGTCGGAACCGACTCATAGCGACCCCATGCACAGCAGAACAAAACAATGTCCGTTCCTGGGCCAACCTCACTACCGCTGCCACACTTGAGCCCATCAATGATGCCACCTGGCCAATCCATCTCGTTAGGGGTCTTCCTCTTTTTCTCTGACCCTCCACCTTACCCAGCATGACATCCTTCTCCAGCGACTGTTTCCTCCGGATAACAGATCTGTTTTAGAAGTGCAGCCAGAGTATTCCTTGGAAGCCAGGATGGCCAGATCTCTCTAGGAATATGGAAATCATCTTATCACTGACAGTTTTCTACGTCAAGATAGATATTGAAATTTTTCTTCAATTTGTCATTCTCAACACAGTAGACAATATTATTGTCCAATTCAAAATGGCCAATACCAGTTCACTTTGGCTCACTGTTGCTTAGAACATTGATCTTCATGCTTTCCATTTCGTTTTTGATGACTTTGAATTTTTCATGATTCTTACTTCATACAATCCATGTTATAATTGATGAATATTTGTGGCCATTTTTTCTCATTTTGAGTCATGCCACATAGGGAAATGAAGGTCCTGAAATCTATAACTCACCCATGTAATTAAAGGTCAACTATGCTTGAGGAAAGTGAAGAGGACTTGAAACATTTACTGATGAAGATCAAAGAACACAGCCTTCGGTATGGGTTGCATCTCAATGTCAGGAAAACAAAAATCCT
>NW_006408806.1:2904649-2910682 GCF_000296735.1 Chrysochloris asiatica | reverse complement strand
AGAAAAAGAAAAAGAGGAAGACCCCCAATGAGATGGATCGGCCAGGTAGCATCATCGATGGCATGAAGTGTGGCAGTGGTAGTGAGGTTGGCCCAGGATCAGACATTGTTTCATTCTGCTGTACATGGGGTTGCTATGAGTCGTTTCTGACTCGATGGCACCTGACAACAACAACAACAACATATTCCTGTTGTGACACTTTAGAATGAGCATTGTACTTTGAACCACAAGTTCAGAGTTCAAACCACCAGCTGCTCCTCAGAAACCCTATACCAACTCAATGGCACTTAAAAACAGCAATAACATACTTTAAGGAGGGAGCTCTACTCCACTTGTATTTTGAATTATTTTCATCAAAGACAATCATCTTATACCAGACCATGTTTCAGTGCTGTTTACTAGCTTCCACTGTCTAATATATTGGAAGTAGGTTGCCAAATCTTCCTTTCTAGGCTGTATTATTCTGAAAGATCTACTGAAGCCTATCCATCATAGTTAACCATGCTGGCATTTGAAATACCAATGTTATAACTTCCAGCATCACAGAAACACAAACACCAACACAGTCCAACAAACTGACAAATGAGTGTCCTTATCTCCAGAAAAATAATAAAAAATATAAAAAGAAAGAATAATTTTGTCTCAAATTCAGTTAAAGTAAGTGGTGAATAAACATTATTTGATGAGAAACAAAAAGTGTTGTGAAGGGATGATATTTAATAAATCTAGACATACATATACTATTTAAGACTGTTATACACAGAAGTGTAATTTGTCTATAAATATCACTGTGCTGCTTGGAGTTCTGGTGTGGTGCTGTAGGATAAACACTAGATTGCTAACAACAAGGTTGGCAGTTCAAACCCACCAACTATTCCTTAGAAACACTATAGAGAGTTGCTATGATTTGGAACAGTCTCAAAGGTGCTTAACAACAACAACTGTAGTGTTTATATTTTGGGTTTTATGGTAGATAGGATTCTAAGATGTTCCTCATGAGGTCAACCTTCTGGTATTACGGCCTATATAATGTATAACCCCATTCTTGGAGTCCTGGTTAATGTGCTTGACTACAAAGTCTGTTTGAACCACAAGATCAGCTGTTCAAGATTGTCAGCTGCTCCTTGGAAACCATATACAAGGTCACTATGGGTTGGAAATGACTCAACAGCACTTAAAAATGATAACAACAATCCCATTCTTTGTCTGAATTGTTTTTTGTTTTGTTTTTTTTTTCTATTTGCTTCTAGCCAATAGAACATGACACAGGTGATAAGATAGCACTCTTGTAATGATGTTTTCTTACATAAGACTCCATTTGTATTACTGGAGGGAAATGTTCCTGCTAACTGTAAGGATGCAAACAGCTATAGTGTGAACTGTTTATGGAGAGAGCTACATGGCAAAGAACCATGAGTAGTTGCCATGGCTTGAGGGCAGCCTCTAACCAGCAACCAGCAAAACAAGAATCATCAGTCATACAGCTAAAAGGAAATGAATTCTGCCTACAATCTGAATGAGTGTGTAAGTAGAGTCTTCCTTGGTCAAGCCTGCAGATGACATTACCTAGTTAGCATCCTGAGTGCAGTCTATTAAGATCCTGAGTCTGAGAATACAGCTAAGTCATTACTGGATTCCTGACTCATAGAAGCTGTTAACTGATAAATGTGTGGTTTTAAGTTAGTAAATTTATGATCATTTGTTACAAATCAACATATAATGAATATAGGAGCAAATTATAAACTATTTTTCATACCGTCAATTGAAGAAACCTACTTTTTTACTTTGATTCTATTACGAATAGCCAATTCTTTACATTTCCATATCAGTTTTATGACAACAGTTTTGGTTATCCCAAACACTGGTTGAAATTTTGTTTCATTGTGTTTTCCTATTACAGACATGATCTTGATAATTGTGAATACAGTTGAAAGCTTAAAGGCAAATTGTTTTTATTTGAAGGCGCATTTAAATTTCTGTTTTAAAGTAGGATGGAGACAATACTCTTATTTAGAATAACTACAAAGCAAGTTAAAATAGAAAAATGTCATGGTTTAAGAACACTTGAGAGATACAATAAAGCCTTGAGGACTAGAGTTGATTTTAAGATATCAAAAGGCAGAGAAACTCAGAAATGGAAAGTGATAATTTATCTGGATTCATTTACTGATTATTTGCTTAAATGTTGTTGTTGCTGTTGCTAGGTACCATCGAGTCAGCACCAACTTAAAGTGGCCTATGCACAACAGAATAAAATGCTGCCTGGTCATCCACCAACCTCACAATCATTGCTGTGCCTGAACCCATTGCTGCTGCCACTGTACCAATCATTCTCATTGAGGGTCTTCCTATTTTTCTCTAACCCTCTGCTTTGCCAACCATTGTTATCCAGGAATTGGCCCATCCTGCTAATATGTCTGAAGCATGAGTGAAAAAGAAGATGGAAAAAATACAGAGTCACTGTACCAAAAAGATACGGCTGAAGTTGAACCAGTTCAAGAGGTAACATATGATCAGCAGCCAATGATTCTGAAGGAAGAAGTCCAAGGTGCATTGAATACATTGGCAAAGAACAAGGCACCAGAAATAGATGGACTAAAAAATGGAAATATTTTAACAGACTGATGCAGCACTGAAGGTACTCATTCATCTATACCAAGAAATTTAGAAACCTACTACCTGGCCAACTGACTGAAAGATATGCATATTTATGCCCATTCCAAAAAGAGATGACTCAATAGAATGTGGAAATCACCATAAAATATCACTGAAATCATGAGTAAAGTTTTGTGCAAAAATAATGCAAAAATGGCTGCAACCATATATTAACAGAAAACTTTCAGAGTTTCAAACCGGATTCAGAAGAAGACATGAAACATTACCGTTGCTGTTGTTAAATGGATCTTGGCTGAAAGCACAGAATACCAGAAAATGTATCTGTGCTTTATTGACTATGCAAAGGCTTTAAATTGCGTGGATCATGGCAAGATATGGAGAACATTGTTATGAATGAGTATTCCAGAACACTTAATTGTGGTCATGAAGAACCTGTACATAGACCAAGAGGCAGTAGTTTGAATAGAACAAGGGAACACCAAAAGGTTTAATGTTAGGAAAGGTGTGCACCAAGGTTGTATTCTTTCACCAAACTTATTCAATCTATATGCTGAGCAAAATAATTCTAGAAGTGGGTTATACGAATAAGAATGCAGCCTCAGGATTAAAGGAAAACTCTTTAGCATCCTGTGATGTGTATATGATACAGCCTAGCTTATTGAGAGAAAGATGACTTAAAATACATACAGATGATGATCAAAAAACAGTTTTCGATATGGGTTGCATCCCACTGTAAAGAAAACAAAATCCTTGCCACTGGTCTAATAAACAACATCCATATACAAGGAGAAAAGATTTAAAATTCCAGACTTTGTTTTGCTCAGATTAACCATCAACAATCATGGAAACAGCAGAAAGAAATTAAACGACATTGCATTAGGCAAATCTGTTGCACGAGACTTCTTTAAAATGTTAAAGAACAAAGTAGTCAATTTGTGGACTAAGGTACACCTTGTTGTTGTTGTTGTTGTTGTCAGATGCCATCGAGTCGGAACCTACTCATAGCGACCCCATGCACAGCAGAAAAAAACAATGTCCGATCCTGGGCCAACCTCACTACCGCTGCCACACTTGACTCCATCAATGATGCCATCTTACGTGCATGTAAATGTTGGACAGTGAATATGGAAAACTATAGAAGAATTGATTCATTTAAGTTATGGTGTTAGAGGAGAATATTGAAAGTACTATGGACTTCCAAAAGAACAAACAGATCTGTGTTGGAAGAAGTATACCCAGAACACTCCTTGGAAGCCAGGTTGGCCAGACTTCTGTTTTCTTCAAATTGAGGAGAAACACAAACTGAAGGCTGTGTCGCCGAGTCAATTCTGACCCATAGCAACCCTGTATAAGGTTTCTAAGGAGAAGCTGATGAGTTTGAACAACCAACCTGGCAGTTCAAACGACTTTGCAATCTGACACATTAACCCACAGCAGCACACCAGGACTTGGCTATTCATCAGTATTTAAAATCCTCTTATTTCTTAGCAAGCAAGGTTTTGTCAGCTGCATATAGTGAGTTGCCACATTTTTCTTCCTATAATCCAGTTTCTCAAGGTATTTGGTGACCATACACCTTGAATAAGTATGATGAAAGAATAAAGCACTGGTGCACACCTTTCCTGATTTTAAACTGCTCAATGCCCCTTGTTCTGTTTGAAAGACTGTCTCTTGGTTTGTGTAAAAGTTCTTTATGAGCATGAGTAAGTGTTATGGAAGACTCATTTTCCTCAGTAATGTCCATAACTTGTTATGATCCACACAGACAAAAGCCTTCACATAGTAAATAAAGCATAGGTAAGCATCTTTCTGGTATTATTGCTTTAAGCAAAGATCCGTCTCACATCAGCAATGATAACCTCATTCCACATTCTCATCTGAATCAAGCATGAACCTCTGTTGTTCATGTTGTAGTCATTTTTTAATTATCTTTAGCAAAACTTTACTTGTATGTGGTATTTTGGATGTTATCCAATGATTTCCACATTCCGTTGGGTCACTTCTCTTTGAAATGGGCACAAGCATGGATCGCTTCCATTCAGTTGGCCAGCTAGCTTTCTTCCAAATGTCTTGGTATAGATGAGTGAGTGCCTCCAATGCTACATTGTTGTTAAATCCTGTTGAGTCGGTTCCAACCCATAGCAATCCTGTACAGGATTTCCAAGGAGCAGCTTGTGAGCTTGAACCGCCAACCTTGCAATTCAAACGGCTTTGCAGTCTGGCACATTAACCCACAGTGCCACACCAGGACTTCAATGCTACATTAGTTTGTTGAAATATTTCAATTTGTATTCCATCAATACCTAGAGCTTTGTTTTTCTGCCTTCAGTACCATTGGTTATTGATTGAACATTGAACCTATCTTTTTGGTATGGTAACTGTGTATTCCTTCAATCTTCTTTGATGCTTTCTGCATCATTTAATATTTTGCTGAAAGAATCTTTCACTATCGTAAGTTGATGCTTCAATTTTTACATCGGTGCTTTCAACTTGAGAAATGCTAGGTGTGTTCTTCTATTTTAGTTTTCTAACTCTAGATCTTTGCACATTTTATTATAATATTTAACTTTAAAATTTGAAATTTTCTGTTCAATTGTTTTACCTCCTCATTTCTTCCATTTGCCTTGGCATCTCTATGCTGGAGAGAATGTTTCATAGTCTTTTCTGGCATCCATTTTGGTCTTCTCTTTCTTCCTTGACTGCTTAATGAACTTTATGGTAGCAAAATATTCTTTTGGATGCACCTGACCTAATCTGATGAACACTTTAGAGATAGTTTTATAAGAAGCAAAATGCCATAAATGCTTTAGGTTCAGATAAAGGAATCCTGCCAACAACTTGAGGGAGCTTGAAAGAGGATGCTTCCCTAGTATAGATTAAAAACAGTCTGGCCTTAAACAGTCTGGGATAGAACAAGTTTACAAACACTGTGACCTACAGAAATTGTAAAATACAATAATAATATATATATATATATAGTTTTATACCTCTAAGGTTATGATTAGTTGTTATGCAACAACTACAAATTAGAAAACTTATACTCAAAGTAATTGGGAAGCTGTGAAAACGATTGGATTTGTCAAATGTTGCTTGAGGAATTGTAAAATAGCACAAACTTTCGGGTAAACATGTTTGGGAGCATCTACTCATGCCAAATATACTATAACTTAAGAATTTAATGTCTAAGTTTATCTATCAAGCACAAATGCATGCATATTTTCAACACAAGCATATATAACAATATCAATAAATCCAAAACTGATGTGGCACTGGAGGCACTCACTTATCTATGCCAAGAAATTTGGAAGACAGCTACCTGCTTACCTGATTGAAAGAGAGCTATATCTGTGTCCATTGCAAAGAGAGGTGATCCAACAGAATGCAGAAATCATCAGACAATATCATTAATATTACATG
>NW_006408806.1:2902079-2903957 GCF_000296735.1 Chrysochloris asiatica | reverse complement strand
TATTATGCAAATCTGCTACACTAAACTTATTTAAATTGTTCAAGAGCTAAGATGTTAGTTTGAGAACTAAAGTGTGTCTAACACAAGCCATGATATTTTCAATAGCCTTAGATGTATGTGAAAGATGGACAATGAATAAAGAAGACCTTAGAAAAATGTATGCATTTACATTATAGAGTTGGAAGAGAATACTGAAGTTACCATGGACTGTCAAAAAAGCAAAACAATCTGTGTTGGAAGATGTACATCCAGTATGCTTTTTGGAAGTCAGGATGGCCAAACTTCATGTCTCATACTTATGGCATATTATCAGGAGGTAACAGTCACTGTAGAAGGACATAATGATTAGTAAAGTGGAGCAAAAAAAAGGACGACCCACCAAGACTGCTTGCCACAGTAACTATTGATTAGCACAGTTACTAGCGATGGGCTCAAATGTACTAGGGATTTTGAGGTTAGCATAGGATCAGAAACTGTTTAGTTCTATTGTGCATAAAGCCACTATAAGTCAGTACCAAGTCTATGGTACATAACAACTACAACAACCACAAAACTGGGTCCTATCCAAATAAATATAGCATGCCTGTGGCACTGTGGGTTAATGCACCAGACTTCAAAGCTTTTTGAACTGCAAGGTCGACATTGAAGCTCAACAGCTGCTCCTCGGAAATCCTACACAGGATTGCTATGGGTCAGAATCGACTAAACGGCACTGAACAACAACAACAATGAATAGAAATGTGGCATAGTAACACAATGAAATTCCTGACAAGAATAAGAATAAATGAACTGCAACTACATACAACAATATGGAGAATCTCATGGATGTAATGCTAAATGAAAGAAGGCTGACACAAGAGTTTATAAGCAGTATTATTCCTTTTATACAAAGCTCAAAAACAGACAAACTAGTCTCTAATATTGTAAACCAGGATAATGGTCACTATTCGGGTATAGCAGTGATTACAACAGGGAATGTTAATCACACCTCCACCCCGAAAAAGAGAACTTTTGCCTTTTACTGATAAGAATAATCAGGTGAACCAGGTTTCCCATATGAAGCAAAGGTTTATATAGGAAAGAAGGTTGCAAATAGAGATGGGGAGGGCTTTCTGTAACACTTAATTCCTGGTTCTCCCAACAAAGGCATTTCTGGAGTTTTCAATGGTTTGGGGAGGGAAAAAGCATTGTGTTTATTTATTGGGATAGGCAGGAAATTCTGGGAGATGCCCTATTTAGGAGTGGCTGTGCTAATGGAGTCCTGGTGTGGCACTGTGGGTTAATGCACTAGACTGCAATGTCAGTTCAAACTGTAAGGTCGGTGGTTCAAGCTCACCAGCTGTTCTTTGGGTTGCTATGGGTTGTAACTGACTGGATGGCACTTAACAACAACATGCTAATTGGGTACGTGTGCAGCATTTCTTCAAGATCGGGTTCTACCACAAAGACATCTGATAGAGGCAAACAAAACTTATTCTGGAATGTCATGCATGCATAGTTCTTTAGAATTCCAGTTGAAACCCCTTCCAGCGGCTGGTTTTCTCCTCTGTCCCCAGAAGAAGATTGTCCTTCAAGATTGTGCACTTGTCTAAGGAACTGGGTAAATCCAGTACAGCTTATAAAACATCCTACAAGGAAATAAAATACGGAATTTTTATGAGTAGTCTTTCTTAATGGCATGTCTCATCTTATAGGGCAGTAAAACACAGAATTTGTGGGGTGGTCAGTTATTATCGGTATGTTCCATGACATAGTTGCTAAACTGTGTCCTGAGCATGTCCTACATTACTTCATAAATGCTCAAGCAAGAAGGGGCACGGGTCTCAACATTCTTTAAAATTTTAGTCACAAGACTTTAGTCAATAAGTTGTTCAGTGC
>NW_006408806.1:2899926-2901979 GCF_000296735.1 Chrysochloris asiatica | reverse complement strand
CAATGAATAGAAATGTGGCATAGTAACACAATGAAATTCCTGACAAGAATAAGAATAAATGAACTGCAACTACATACAACAATATGGAGAATCTCATGGATGTAATGCTAAATGAAAGAAGGCTGACACAAGAGTTTATAAGCAGTATTATTCCTTTTATACAAAGCTCAAAAACAGACAAACTAGTCTCTAATATTGTAAACCAGGATAATGGTCACTATTCGGGTATAGCAGTGATTACAACAGGGAATGTTAATCACACCTCCACCCCGAAAAAGAGAACTTTTGCCTTTTACTGATAAGAATAATCAGGTGAACCAGGTTTCCCATATGAAGCAAAGGTTTATATAGGAAAGAAGGTTGCAAATAGAGATGGGGAGGGCTTTCTGTAACACTTAATTCCTGGTTCTCCCAACAAAGGCATTTCTGGAGTTTTCAATGGTTTGGGGAGGGAAAAAGCATTGTGTTTATTTATTGGGATAGGCAGGAAATTCTGGGAGATGCCCTATTTAGGAGTGGCTGTGCTAATGGAGTCCTGGTGTGGCACTGTGGGTTAATGCACTAGACTGCAATGTCAGTTCAAACTGTAAGGTCGGTGGTTCAAGCTCACCAGCTGTTCTTTGGGTTGCTATGGGTTGTAACTGACTGGATGGCACTTAACAACAACATGCTAATTGGGTACGTGTGCAGCATTTCTTCAAGATCGGGTTCTACCACAAAGACATCTGATAGAGGCAAACAAAACTTATTCTGGAATGTCATGCATGCATAGTTCTTTAGAATTCCAGTTGAAACCCCTTCCAGCGGCTGGTTTTCTCCTCTGTCCCCAGAAGAAGATTGTCCTTCAAGATTGTGCACTTGTCTAAGGAACTGGGTAAATCCAGTACAGCTTATAAAACATCCTACAAGGAAATAAAATACGGAATTTTTATGAGTAGTCTTTCTTAATGGCATGTCTCATCTTATAGGGCAGTAAAACACAGAATTTGTGGGGTGGTCAGTTATTATCGGTATGTTCCATGACATAGTTGCTAAACTGTGTCCTGAGCATGTCCTACATTACTTCATAAATGCTCAAGCAAGAAGGGGCACGGGTCTCAACATTCTTTAAAATTTTAGTCACAAGACTTTAGTCAATAAGTTGTTCAGTGCTGTCGAGTGGATTCTGACCCATAGGGACACTGTATAGGGTTTCCGAGGTGCAGCTGATGAGCTTGAACCACCGACCTTGCAGTTCACATGGCTTTGCAGTCTGACGCATTAACCCACAGCAGCACACCAGGACTCCTTAGTCAATAAGTGGCTCATATTTAATCCAGAATTATGGACCTCTTTTTCCACTGTCTCAGAGGCATAGATGGGGCTTCTATGTACAGCAAATGGGAATTGTGCTTTATTTTAATCTTGAAATCTGGGTGCTAGTTTCATTTTAACAAAGTTCAAATTGTACACATTGCAACATGATAGTATTCTTAATGAAAGCTTCTTAAAAATTAGAGTAATGATTCTTACAGTCCAGGAACAGAGAACAGAGATGAGAGCATGGAGAAATAGAGCAGCTGAAGGACTCTAAACTCACGGAAAAAGAAAGGCTGTATGCTGGCAGCCGGGTGCTGGTGGCCAGGAGGCAGGCTTACAGAATGTGCCCTTTGGTTGTTTAAATGATTGTATACTCCTAAGTGTTTTGTGTATATTCCCCTACCCCCCCACCACCAAAAAAATAAATAAATAAAAAGAAGAAGAAAAACAGTGGAACTAGAAGCAAATACTGTTGAATGATGATGCATGGAGGAGATTGTAATCATTGCAATGAAACAATGAGCGTAAAACCGATGTTCTCCCATGTGAACTATCACTCAATTCACAATAAAGACTTTTAAAAAACTTAGAGTTATGGTCCTATTTACTTTTGCGTATCCCACTGTCAAAACAGGAGTAGTTTGAATGTTTCTGTTAGAATCTACAGAGATACAACAATGTCTCTGACATGATTCATATATAATTTTCCAAGCATGAAAACCATTTTAAAGTGGCTGTTCCAACCTTTAAATAC
>NW_006408806.1:2897979-2898973 GCF_000296735.1 Chrysochloris asiatica | reverse complement strand
CCATTAAAATAGGACTGGGGAAGAGCTGCCTCCCTTTAAGTAGATTTAACATTGATAACAGGAGTGGAGTGAGGTTCCTAGAACCTTCATTGCTGATATGACACAATTCAAAATGAGGAGAAACAGCTGAAAACGTCCATCAATAACTGGAACATTAAATGAATGAATTATGAATTGGATTTTTTCAAAAATGAAATGTAAACATAAAGATTAATATCCAAGGCATTAGTGAGCTGAAATGGACTGGTATTGGCCATTTTAAATCTGACAATCATATGGTTTGCTATGCCAGAAATTCATGAGGAATTTGTCAAACATGCAATCAAAATGTATTGATAATTACTGGTGATTGGAAAGCTAAGGTTGGAAACAGAGGAAGGGCCAGTGGTTGGATAATATGACCTTGGTGATAGAAAATTATGATGGAGATTCCATGAAAGAATTTCACAAAACCAATGACTAATTCTTTCCAAATGCCTATTTTTAAAAATATGACAGATTACTATATACATGGAACTCACCAGATGGAATACACAGGAATCAAACTGACTACGTTTTTGGTAAGAGACAATAGAAAAGTTCAATGTAGCATCCCAAAAGAAGATCCCAACAATGTAACGTCCCAACTATGGAACAGACAATCAGTTCTGCTTGAAACTGAGGAAAATTAAAGCAAGTCCAGGAAAGTTAAAATATGACCTTTTACATTTCTCACTTGGATTTAGAGACCATCTCAATAACAAATTAGATGCATTAAATGCTAATGACTGAAGACAAGTTCTGGGATGATACCAAGAACATCATACAGGAAGAAAGCAAAAAGTCATTTAAAAGACAGAGAAGGAAAAAAAAAGGCCAAAATGGAAGTCAAAGGAGATTCTGAAACTTGCTATCCAGTATAGATATGCTAAAGAGAATGTAAGAATTTACAAAGTCAAAGAGTTGAAGAGAAAATTTAAAGGCATCTCAAGAAGACAAAGCCAAGTATTATAAT
>NW_006408806.1:2889187-2897799 GCF_000296735.1 Chrysochloris asiatica | reverse complement strand
GCAGAAAGCATCAAAAGAAGATGGAAGGTATACACAAAGCCTCTACACGATAATCAATAAAATACCTGGTTCAGTTATATGGAAAATAAAGAAAATATCTGGAAAACACATGAAAAATAAAGGAAAAAGTTAGAAATAAAAAGATTGAAATAGCAATACATTTTTTATACCATTTATCTTGCTTTATTAGAGAATATCAATAAGGGTTACATTTTAAGTATTAAAATTAGAAACTGAAATTTCAGTACTATATTTTCTACCTATATACCTACTTACTAATGCAATGAGTCTCTAGACAAACCTCTCATCAGTGTCATATTACCAAATGTGTCTTAAACTGCTTTGGCTATGATTAACAAAGCAAACAAATGTTTAAGAAAACATATTGAGATAGCTCTTTGTTGTTGTTGTTGTTGTTGTTGTTGTTGTTGTTAGGTTCCATCAAGTCAGTGCCAACTCATACTGTCTCTATGTACAACAGAACAAAACACTACCCAATCCTGCACCAATCTCACAATCTTTGTTACGTTTGAGCTATTGCTGATGCCGTTATGACAATTCATCTGGTTGGGAGTTTTCCTCATTTCTCAGACCCTTCATTTTACCAAATATGATATCCTCTAGGGACTGCTCCATCATGACAATTAGTCCAAAGTATGAGAGATGAAGTCTGGCCATCCTGGCTTCCAAGGAGCATTATGGCTGTATTTCTTCAAATGTAAATTATTTTGTTTTTTGGCAGTCCATGGTATTTTGAAAATTCTCCTCCAACACAATAACTCAAATGCATCAATTCTCCTAAGGTCTTCCTGATTCACTGTCTACATTTCACATGCATCTGAGGTTATTGAAAATACCACGCATTGTATCAGATGCACCTTAGTCCTCATCTTAGTTCTTAAACACTTTAAGGAGGTCTTGAATAGCAGATTTGCCTATTGATATACATCCTTTATTTTCTTAACGGCTGCTTCCATGAATGTTGATGGTTGATCTGAGCAAAATGAAGTCTTTGATAACTTCAATCTTTTCTCCATTTATATGGATGTTGTTTATTGATTGAGTGGTGAGGATTTTTGTCTTCATTACACTGAGGTGCAACCAATACATAAGTCTCTGTGTTTTTTGGTTTTGTTTTTTTTTTCATTTTCATCAGCAAGTATTTTAAGTCTTGGAGGCCAGGATGGCCAAACTTCATCTCACATACTTTGGACATATTGTCAAAACAGACCAATCACTGGAGAAGGATATCATGTTTGGTAAGGTGGAGGGTCAGAGAAAAAGAGAAAGACCCTCAGCGAGAACGATTGGCAAAATGGCAGTATCAATGGGCTCAAGCATGGCAACAATTGTGAGGTTGGCCCAGGACTGGGCAGTATTTCGTTCTGTTGTGCATAGGATTGCTATGAGTTGGTACCGACTTGATGGCACCTGACAACAACAACAACTACTCTTTCAGAAAGCCAGGTTGCATCAAAGGCTATTAATTAGTCTTCCTCCAATCTTGATTCCACAATTTTCTTCATATAGTCCAATTTCTCAGATTATGTGTTCAGCATGCAGATTGAATAAGAATGGTGAAAGAATACAAACCTGGCCACAACTTTGCTAATTTTAAACAATTCAGTGTTCCCTTGTTCTGTTTGAACAACTGCCTCTTAGTTTATGTACAGGTTCCTCGTGATTATAATTAAGCATTCCAAAATACTCATACTTCACAATGTTGTCCATAGATTGTTATGAGCCAAACAATCAAAAACCTTTGTATAGTCAATAAAGCAGAGGAATACATCTTTTTTGGTTTTCTCTGCTTTCAGCTGAGATCCATTTGACATCAGCAATATCATTCTATGTCCTCATCTGAATTTGGCTTGATCCTCTGGCAGTTCTCTGTCAGTGTATGTTTGCAACTTTTTTTGGATTATCTTTAGCAAATTTTTGCTTGCATGAGATATTAATAATATTGTCTGATAACATCTGCATTCCTTTGAATCACCTCTCTTTGATATGGGAACAAATATGGATGTCTTCCAGTCAGTTGGTCAGGTAACTGTCTTTCAAATTTCTTGGCATCCTCACTGGCTTTACTGGTTGGTGCACATATTTGAATAATAGTGGTGTTAACTGGTCTTCCATGTAGGCAAATGTATATTTTCATATCACAAACAATGTTGTACTTCAAGACAGATCTTGATATGTTCTTTTTGATGATGGATTCAACTTCAATCTGTCATTCCCTGCATAGTAAACCATGTGACTGTCATATTAAAAATGGCCAATTCCAGTTCATTTCAGCTCATTAATACCTAGGATATTAATGTTTATGCATTCCACTTCATTTTTTACAATTTCCAATTTTCCTAGATTCATATTTTGTAAAATTCATGTTCTGATTATTAATGGATATTTACAGCTGTTCCTCTTCATCTTGAGTTGTGCCCCATCAGCAAATGAAAGTACCAAAGGCTGTACTTCACTCACATAATCACGGTCAAGTCTATTTTGAGAAGACAGCACTTTCTCAGTCATATTTTGTGTGCCTTTCAACCTAAGGGGCTCATTTTTGGACACTACACCTGATAATATCCTGGTGCTATTCATAGTGTTTCATTAGTCAATATTCTGGTGGCATTGGTCCACTGATATTCTTAAGGTTTTTAGTGACTAAATATTTATAAGTAGTCTGTCTATCCTTCTTCCTTGTCTATCTTTTTCTGGATGCACATTGAAATCTGTCCACCATGGGTTACCCTAGTTGTATTTTAAATACTGTGGCATACCTTCCAGAATTACAACAATACACAAGTCACCACAATATGACCAACTGACAGATGAATAATGGTGGTGAGTCAGCTCTTGAGATACCTTTAATAAAAAATTATATAGCAAAATTCTCTTTAGATATGAAACTGATAAACTTCATGCATTCTTTAGAGGTTTTTTTTAATGTAAAATGTGTCATTATAGTTTTCAAACTTATAAATCCAATCTATAAAAGAAATTCAAGAGTTTGGAAAACATACTTCTCTTAGTATTTCCCAGTGGTGCTGGCAGTGTTCCACTGCTGTGCTTAAGGTTTTCAGTGACTAAATATTCAAAAGTGGTTTATTTATCCTTCTTCCTTGTCTGTCTTTGTCTGGAAGCTCATCTAAAACTATCCACCATGACTTACCCTGCTAGTATTTAAAATAGTGGTGGCATAGCTTCCAGAATCATAGCAACTCACAAGTCACCACAGTATGACAAACTGACAGATGAGTGGTGGTGTGTCAGTTCTTAGAATACCTTTAACAAAAACTACATAGTAAAATTCTCTTTAGATATGAAGTTGATACACTTTCTGCATTCTCTAGAAGTTTTTTATAAGATGTGTCATTAAAGTTTTCCAACTTTCTTATAAATCCAATCTATAAAAGATATTAAAGAGTTTGAAAAAACACAATCCTTTTAGTATTTCCTTGTGGATCTGTGTGTGAGCAATATCTCAGTCATCATTTATTATTAGGAGTAATTATGTTGTGATTTATTAGGAATTTAAGAAACTATTCATAGGTTCAGTTTACAAAGCGGTAATTTAGAGAACTGTTGTTTAAATCAGTTTCTGTCTTCACATCAAAGACACACTTTATTTTACAGAGAAATAATTGAACATATCACTAGATTATATAAACAATGTTTTCAAAGAATGAGGTATAAAGAGGAATTCTTAGATTACTTTCATTCTAAGCCTCAGCTTTTTACTAGCAAAATATATGTACATAGTATTTTTATCCCTAGTATGACAAACTGACATTTTATTACTTTATAAAATATTACTAACTGTACTACATGGTATAATGAAAATCAACATAGTCCTCCCTTAGGATAGAAACATTTTCATGACAAACACAAATCAATTTGAGAAAGACAAATGGTCATTGAATCTATGTTAGGCTATTTTTTTAACTCTATCCAGCGACAAAGATAGACAAATAGTCATAGCATCTTGTTAATAAATTAGAAATTATTAATCACTCTGACCCAAATCAATTATGTTCATCCTAGTTTTTAAATATATGAATAACATAACAGAAGATGGAGCATCAATTTAATCAAGTTGATAAATCTGTTATTGAAAACAAATATCTATCAAGATTTGCAGAAAAATATATAAATATTTTATATAAACAAAGCAGTGCATGTGTTCAAAAGTAGACGAAAACTAAAACTATGTATTTACACTGTAAATAAATTTCATTGAAAAAATGCCTTGTTTCCCAAGTGAAAAAGAATATAAATACACCTTGTTATTTTCTTTTTCACTTTTATATTCCAAAAAATATAATTTTTAAGAAAGGTAATTAGCTACTGAGTGTCACAATTTCACCATTGGAACATACTGAAACAATTGAAGCTGCTAGCTTGGAAATGTGGTTATCTTTTTAAGCAAGTTAGAAAACTTAGTTTTTTACTCTTCTGCCTATTTGGGAGGAAAATGAATCGACTGACATTCAGTACATTCAAGTTACTAACTGTTACATTATTAGTGTGAGAGCATATTAAATTATTTTCTTATTACATCATATGGGAGAATGAAAACAATATAACGTTTTTCAACTATTGTAATGTTCTCAGATACTAACCATATCTGGATTCTAAGGCATAGTTTAAGGTTTCCTCTTTAGTTCAATAGAAAGGAAAAAAAGGAAGGAGAAAAAGAGGGAAGAAGAAACATAGGGAGAAGGAAGGAAGGAAAACCTTGTGGCCTTTGTTGTTGTCAGTGGCTATTGAGCCAGTCTTCACTCATGGTGGCCCTGTGGATAACAGAACAAAACACTGTACAGTCCTATAGCACCCTCATGATTTATTGTAGATCAATAATTGTCATCCATAGGATTTCATTGGCTAATTTTTGGAAGTAAATAACTAGGCCTTTCTTCTTTGTCTGTTTTAGTCTTAATGTTTCCCTAATGTCTGCTTACTGTCATAACACTCAAATGTCCACTGATAGCTGAGCCTAAATTGCATTGGCAGGATCAAACTGAGATCTTCTACTTCGAGAATTCTACCAGCGAACCCTATGAGCCTTGATTTCATTGAATCTTCTCCTTGTTTGACTACATCACTTTGAATTGTAAAAATAAAACTCCTAAAACATGTTTTGAATTTTGATGAACATTCTTATTTGTTAAAGATTTAGAATTCTTAAGACTTTCTCATGATGACTTGTATTTGTTCTTGATATATATTGAGGAAACAGACATAGTTAATTTTTAACTCAAATGCAATGCTCTCGTCATTTTAAAAAATAGAATCAGTTTGTAGTTGGGCCATGTTCTATCACTGGTAAATCAAAAAGCATTCATTGTTTCAATCATGGGGAACCATGAAGAAATATAAAGAATGTAAAATATTCAAATATTCAAATGCTCTAAAATGTCAGGAACTAAAAAGAGGCTATAAGTCACACACACACACACACACACACACATAATTTTCTGTCAAGTTGTTTCAGATTCACAGAGACATTATATGACAGAATAGAACTGCCCCCATAGGGTTTACAAGGTTAAAAATCCTTACAGAAGGAAACTGTTATATCTTTCTCCTGCAGAGTGTCTGGTGGCTTCCATCTACTGACCTTTAGGTTAGCAATCCAGCTATTTAGGCACTGCATCACCAGGGTTCTTGAAAACAAGTGAACTATAAAAAATTGAATTTATTTTTAATCTTTAGAAAATAAATAACAAATGTTCACATGAACCCAAAAGTCTAGATATGTTTCTTCTTGGTAATGTAGTTCTTCCTTCATCTCTCAACTTCCTAAAGGTTTTCAAATTTATGTTGCATGTGGGTATTTATACTGGAACTGATTGTTAATAATAAATATATTCTTGTGGCACTATAGAGAAATAAAAAAAGTATTTTCTTTCTTTTCCACCCACCACTGTTTGTCAGTTTTAGAGATATTTTTCCAATGTTTAAGAAATATCTATTGTCCCTAACCTATTAGACTAAGATAGTGATCTATACACATATGGATTCTTAGCAATAAATTAACTTAGTAGGAGTAGTAGCTTGAAGTAGTTATTGAGTTAAGAAAAGAAAGCTATAAGAGTCTTCCAATATCTGAAGAGTTTTTCCATGAAAAGCAAGAATGAGTATATAGAGAAATAGAGACTAATTTTATATGTCAAAAATAAATGGATGAACAAAACTTCCTAAAAAATTAAATAAGAAGTAGGATGTTTTTAGAAAGCTTTTCATTACTGGGTTTATTACAGTTTAAAATATAGTAGCAAAAAAGGAAGTCTTAGAGTGAGGAGAAAATAGCTAAAAGTCCTAAGTACATTAAATTGTATTATTCTGGTTTTAACAGGCTTATGGGAAAGACTCCTTAGTAGAATTTAGAATGAATGAAATAGTGGAGAAAAAGTTATCTGCTCTATAAATGCTCATAAACTCCACAAATGATCAAGAGCAATAGGAAAAGTAGAGTCATGGGATAAACACCCCAAGTATCCTTCAAAGACATATATAGGGAAGACAAACTTAATACTAAGAGTTTAATTTAAAAACAACTAATAAAAGGAATACATTAAGCAGGAACTTAATAGTTGAATACACCAAGCAATGATAAAATATTTGCCATCACACTAATGACCATGACCATGAAAACAGTAAAGCAAGCATTATCACCATGTTTGAAATTAATGTGTTTCAGCGGAGGGGTTTTAGGTACAAAAATCTTTCTATAGAGAGTGAGTGAAATGGCAAAACATGAATTTATTTACCTGCTAGCATGTTGTATCTATATCTCAGAGAGAAAACAGAAATCAAAACCTCAATTGTGTTTTATGCTGTGTGATGTGTTACTACATCTTCAGTTGTTGCAAGTCATTTGTGTTAACTTTCCCTTGAAAAGTTATGAGGGTGACAGCCTTCTCAGGACTAGTGTTCAATCTTTTCTATCTTCAATACAGGCTTCATGCACTCCACCTTTAGGAATAAGGCACTAACCTTTTGCACTAGCATTTTGCAAAGCCCTTCGAATGGAACCAGGTGTCTTTAGTACAGTAATAGTTCTATTCATGCATGCTTCACCTTTTTTGGGTCAAGCCTTTGAAAGGGATTTTTTTAAAGTTTTTATTGTGAATTATGTGATCATTTACATGTGAGAACATTAGCTTTATATTCATCCTATCACAGTTTGTTTCACTGCAATGATTACAATCCCCTCCATGCATCATCAAACAACCAAATGGTGCCCTTCAAGTCTACCTCCTGGCCACCAGCACACAACTCCTCCCCCTTCATGAGTCCAGAGTCCTCAGCCACTCCATCTCTCCATGTCATCATCTCTGCCTCCATCTTTGGCATCACTGTTTCTCTGGATAGGGTTCCGTACTCCACTCTTCTCCTTTGATGGTTCCAGGGACCTCCGCTCATGGACTGCAAAATCAACCACTCCCCTCCTTTTGTTACAGAATGTCTATCTTTACATTTCCAACACTCACAGTCGGTCCTGATAGCAATTATTCACTATTGTACCACAAGAGTCTTATCCTTATATCTTTTCATGAGCCCTGCCCAGGCAGATTGGAAACCACTCAGTGGAGAGTCTACCATTCTCCTTAACCTCTGGAAATAGGATCCCTCTTGAAAGCTTAAAAG
This sequence comes from Chrysochloris asiatica, assembly GCF_000296735.1. Taxonomy (NCBI): domain Eukaryota; kingdom Metazoa; phylum Chordata; class Mammalia; order Afrosoricida; family Chrysochloridae; genus Chrysochloris; species Chrysochloris asiatica. The sequence continues at coordinate 2,890,146 of NW_006408806.1, read as the reverse complement.
CCATTCACTTCTTGCTTTTGTAGGCTCATTCCCCTCACCCTTTAGAGTAATCAATGTCTGAGTTGCTCATCTCTGTCAACCCTGCATTAGAAGGGGGTGGGAATGATCCTCACTGTAAAGATTTATCCCCTATATTGAGGTACTACATCCATAAAAGTATAGGTAAAGTTCATCAAATTGTAACAGATTACTCTTTTTTTCTTTTCCTCTTGTTTCTTCTTCTAGTCAAGTTCTATTCATCCAGCCATTGAAGCTAGGTCAAGTAGGTACTATCTGCAAGTATGGGTGATCTTGTGCATCTCCCCTCACTTCATATCAGCTCAACACTTCACTCTCTGCGCTAGTCCTCTGTGGCCATGTAATTGTCTCTAGCCCAGGAGTCCCCAGGTCTTGCCATACTGTTGGCCAATCAGGTCTTAATCCGGTTTCACAGGAGTTTATTGAGTGTGGATGGACTTGGCTCCCAATTTCATTATTGTTTTTACTCAACTTCCTCTTTTCCATGACCATCATGGTTACCAGACAGACCACAAGCATGCTCATGTATTCCCATTGAGTCTTAGTCTCAGAAGGGGGCCTGCCCAGAGGGGACTTGACAACTTACCTTGATAGCTCACTGGTGAACAACTTGCTTGTTTTTGTAGTAGTTAATGTTATTGTTGCTGTTGTTGTTAGCTGCTATCGAGCCACTACCAACTCATATCAACCCTTTGCAAAGCAAAGCGAAAGAATACCCCATCTTGGGCCAACCTCACTACTGTTGCCATGCTTGAGTCCATCGCTGCTTCTACTTGGCCAATTCATCTCGCTGGTGGTCTTTCTCTTTTTCTGTGAACCTCCACCTTATCAAATGTGATATCCTTCTCCAGTGGCGGGTCTCTCCTGACAATATGACTGATGTATGAGACATGAAGATTGACCATATTGGCTTCCAAGGAGCACTCTGGCTACACTTCTTC